>NC_089758.1:16349233-16391733 GCF_040412425.1 Macrobrachium rosenbergii
AGGAGGAAAATCTCGCAGTTGCGCTATGAAACAATTGTTAGAAGGTGGAAAGTAAGATGGAATAAAGAGAATATAAATAGAGGTACGTGAAAGGAATGAAAAGGGTTGCAGTTAGGAGCCGAAGGGACGCGTCAAAGAAACTTGAGTAATGCCTATAGTGCACCGCGAGAGGCGAACTGAAGGCACTACCGCCCTACGGGGATTATCCTTTGATAGGTTTTACATTTTTAACAAATGTCATCACATCATCTTTTCCATTATCGTAGAAACTCAGTACAACAATTTCTATGTATCAGTAACTTCCCTTTAATCAAGTTTTCTGTCTGTGTTTACACTACATTTTCTTTGGATGCAATAAATTACACCATTTTGAGAATCTTTCCGTCATATTCATCAGAATTAATTTTTATTGTATATAGAAAGAATGGGGACGAATATAGTTTGGCCAATATACACAGAGATATCCATGTATCCCACCTTTGTATTCTGTAGAAATTATAAATAAGTATTTAAGTTACATGTTCATGTAATTATTTGTCAGCTTACGGAAGTACAAAACATTTATAGTTATATCAAAATAATCCTCGTCAGTCACGAGATCTTTTAGATCTTTTATCAAAAATTATCACGGAATAGTACAATATTCTGTCTAACTTTATTAACTGCTTCGTAAAAATTCAAATAAGATAAAACAAACAGGAATTAATCTAGATTGTCATAATGAGCATTTTTTCCCAGTTACCTGATAAACTAATACTTTTTATCATTTATATTCCAACAGTATTTTCGACGAAAGACTAAATTTAACTGAACAGCATCTTTACTATTTAAGCTTTGTCGATTTCAAAAGAGAAGGAAATGAGAATTATTTTTATTTATTATTTATAAATAAATGTATAATAATTTTATTTATAAATAGATAAATTTAGATTTAGATTTCGGAAATGAGCCTCTTGGAGCCTCTATAACCACAGCCAAAGAGGCTAAAGTATCCTGAAATGCAATAGCGATAAGTTACTGCAGAAATTTCTTTGCTCTTATGTAAAACTATTTGACGATTTTGCTCATTGGGGAGTTATAAATTTATTTTATGAACGGTAAAGTCGTAAGTTGAGCATCACAAAATAAAAATTAAAAATGGTGGGATACAAAATCAATGGCTCATTTCTAAGCAGCAATTTTTTTTCTTGGCATTCAGATACCGCGTAGAATTAATCAACCTTGACACGCGCATATGTCTCTGTCCCTATTCATCACCTGCACGGAACTAATAAGAATTAATAAAATATAAGAACAGACGCAAGAAAACCTTGGCTGCCATTCTTTAGACCATATTCTTTTCATTTTATTTCTTCTTTTAGTAAAACCCTGAAACACGCGGAATAGAGAACCACTCAGTGGCTTGATGAAATGTCTCTTTTTATATATATATATTCTTTTCTTTCTATATATTCAATCACACGATGCAATTCCTGTTTCTTAATTAATTTCCTTCCACCCCATACGATCAGTAGATTAATCGAGTTTCTTTTTTTTTATGCACTTTCCTTCTTTTCCATAGATTCAATTACTCAGTATATTGAATTTTTTTCTCGTCTCTATTTCCATTCCATCATCCGGTTCCACCTCCTTCCACCACAGGCATCCCTTCCGAATCAATAATGCCATCACACACTGTCGTCAAGGCACTGAACTTTTAATCACATTTCTTTTGGAGAAACTTCCCGACCAACTTCGAATGGAGGCGTGTCTTAAGTATTTATGGGGATGCTTAATAATCTCATGGCTGCCCTTCCCCTCCTCCGAGGAGCTTCTTTTGTCTTCTTTTAATGAATGTTGATGAAGTTCCGTCATTTTAATTGAAATATGTATTAATATTACATATATTTTGTGTAGGTACTTGATCTTCCTTTTCTGTTCATATTTTGTTTCGAACATGTGAGTAGCTACACTATCCTAAAATTTTATGCTTAGTGTTGTAACAAAGCTTGGAAGTCTGATGCCAGCGGCAGTGGGTAACAAGAGGAGCCGTTAGGTTAAAAATAGACAACCATTTTGGGTTTTTATACAAAGCATTTTTCACTTATTTCACATCATTATTGAAGGCTATAGATAATAAGAAGATGCGGTGGACAGGAGCTAATATTCAAACCTGTAATAGATTTTAAGGTTCATTTTATCTTTTTATTTTGAGTTTCAGAAAGTAATGACCTAAAGGCTCAGATATTTCATTAAATAAGTTTTCAGTAATCAGTTACCATTTTTCTTAAATATATAAGTAGTATGATTTCATGGGAACACGTGAATGTACACCTTTCCTCAAAAATCGGGTTCGATCTTTATTTTTCTGCCTTAGAAGGGATGTGGCCCAAAGACTCAAACATTCATCTACGCAATTCATTTTTCAAAGAATCGGTCTAAATTTTTTAGAACCCCAAAGCTGCCCACAGGCCTGAATTCTGAAAGACTGCTAGAAAAGAACATAACTTATAAATAAGTCCCTTTGATCAGTAAAACTTTTCAGTTCTCAGAACAGTCATGATTCCCTGATCTTGTTTTATGCATTTTTCTCAAATATCAGTTGGGGAGATGAGAAGGTGGGATACATTGCTCTTTAGATTTTATTTTTGTACTGGTAGGGGGACGGTGGTTACCTGGTGGTGTAACACCCGTTTGGCCACCTGATGTTACATTTGATTCTGTTTTATTGACTGTGCACCCGTCTATTTCCTTCGTTTAGGCTCTCGGCTTCTTACTTCCCCTTTCTTTCTTTTTTTTTTTATTCCATTCTGGGTTAAATAAATTATTTGGTTGTTTGTGTTACTTGCTCTTAGTATGTTAGTAAAATCAGAACGGTACCTTACAGGAATCGTAATATATAAACATGCAGTGTTTGTTCTTAGATATCCTGTATGCAATGCAAACAGCCCACGAAAAATAAGACTCCGCTTTCAACATTTACAGAAACTTTAACAAGAAAACGCGAGGGAAAATAGTGCAATGCTCTTGTTGATAAAAATACGACGCACTTGCAAAATTACTTGAGCATTTCCACTATTCTTGACGTGACAGGTGTTATATTACCTTTACAGAGCTGAAAGCGCTTCGTTCTAGAGCCTTTTTTCATCTATAGTCTTTTTCCACCCATCAAGACACTTGGATATAATATTGAACACTATTTTTGGAGTAATATCACTTTTTATATATCCATTCTCGTACTTAATATGAAAAAAATCTTCATATACAACCAGAATTAAAGTGTTGTCATTTTCGCTGGCAACCTCCGTAGCTCTCTTAAAGACTTGAATAGCTTACTTTCTTTTTTTCTTTAAATCTTCAGTTGAAAACACCCATGGGCAAAGTCAGACTATAAACCCGAAAGGGCCCCAAGGGGAAATCAGCCTTCAGAGAGAGACAATTTATAGGAAAAGGTGCTTAATGAATAAATATAAGGGTTTAGAAAATAAAACCGATGCATATGGAATACAGGAGACTTCAGCAGAAAGCAGAAATGAATTTTGCTCCTCGCTTAAATATTCAGAGATCAGAAGATTCCACAAATGCGCTAGGTAAACTATTCCACATTTTAGTTGTAGCCAAGATAAAACTTCTAGCAAACTGGGTAGTATTAAACCTGATGCTAGAAAACGACACACTTTGCAGCAGCAGTCTGCCTAGTGCTGTAAGCAAAAACAGCTGCTAGGTTAGGTAAAGAGGAGTGCAGAGGATGTTTGTTGTTGCAGTACATTTTGTGCAACAAGCGTAATGAACTCACTTTACGTCTGTGGCACAAGTCAACATTAAGATCTGGTAAAATAGTCTTGACAAATGACATAACTAGCCATTTTTCCTCCAGACACGAGAAATCAGAACGAAGCAAAACATCAGCTATTGCTACATTCATCGCCAATTCACTCGGTTAAGAGCACAGGACCTTCGAGGGATAAATCTAATTTTCTTACATTGTATGAGCTGATAACTATGCTTGTCTATTTCTTGTCATTGTGGAACAGAAATTACCATTGCCTTAAGAGTTCATGTCCCGAGATGGAAGGTAAACATTCCTCATATACTTTAGATTCAAGATTCTCTAAATGGAAAATATGTCCTGCGGTGCAGAGTTGAGTGGACATTTAACAGAAGTCTGGCTGACTTTGTTTCAATACGAGGACTGAAAACTCAATTATGTACACATATCATTCCAGACAGAAGGCTCTTTCAAATCAGTTATTGATTATTATACAGAATACGTGCATATATATATGCTCACCGGGAAGCCATATATTGTAATATTCTTGACCGTTCATTAATGAAAGCAGCGTATAATAAAGAATTTGCTTACCTAAAATCCTTTGACATGTTAATGATTTTAATCATTGATAATGAAACAATCTTGTGAAATTATTTTCTATTATGCATTGCGAAGTGTATATGTAGATATGAACCCGCTCACATACAAAAGTTTTACAGTATGTTATCAGTCTTTCTATTCGACAAAGGTTTCATGGTATGCAATTAGTCTTTCAGTCTGGCTTATAAAAAACATATAATAAAGTATTTACAGACACTAATGCACATTCACGGAAGAGGTCTTTTACCTTACGAATGTTCTTTATCTTCGACAACAAAAGCATCATACGAAGTCGGGTCTGAGAGAGAGAGAGAGAGAGAGAGAGAGAGAGAGAGAGAGAGAGAGAGAGAGAGAGAGAGAGAGAGAGAGTTAATACCGTGAACTGCGGAGAAATCAGCTACTAATTAACTGGCCATGTTTGCACCAGGTCTTTGTCTTGACAAACTTTGGTCTTTTTAGCTTTAGTCTGAAACATGAGGCAATTAAGACTCGGCTCGACGTTCCGTCAGAATCTTTCTGAGTGGAAGAAGGTAGTTTCTTGCTTTCTTGAAACGATCATTGCCGAGTTATGCTTCTCAGAGCTTTGCGAAGAGTTGAGGAAGTGTTTTTTTTTTTTGTCTCTTTATTATTATGAAAAATATTCTTAGACTCGCAATTCGTTTCATCAAATGAAAGTGATTTGATGGGACGTTACGAAAGGGAAACGTGAGCTGGATATAACAAATTCCTCATTATTTGAAATTGCAAATGTAGTGATAGTTATTTGTCATTCATGTATAATGAATAGAAACGGTGTAATGGCATTTCATAAGGATATGAAAAGTATTCACAGAATCACATTTTAGCTGGTGGAATGGGAGTTGTTTCACAGGAAATTACGAAAGGGGAACTTAAATTTAGTAGTGAAACTTTATGATAATTTGATATTAGAGATGTAGTTGCACTTGTGTTATTTATGTATATCGTTTCCTAGGCAGATATATAATGACTTACAGCGATATGATATATTAATAGCTTAGCTTATACTGGTATTCCAGGGTCATTAATGGAATACTAAGTATGCAGAATTGATTGACCATAACTTTATTTCAAGATGCTACAAAATGTTTGCTGATTTGACTATATCGCCTTTGATAAGAACATGCGTCATATATCTACCAAATTACCTTTAATTACTTTGTTTATGATTGGACTGAATCATTTGGAATCAATCTCTCTCTCTCTCTCTCTCTCTCTCTCTCTCTCTCTCTCTCTCTCTCTCTCTCTCTGTTCCCTTTAAAAGTGAGTAGTCCTTTTATTATTGCTCTGTAAAATTTCGGTCATTTACCCATAGGAACCTCATCTCAAGCAGATAAGCAATTGCTAAGCCAGCCTAACCAAATATTTACTCCTTAAGAGTAAACAATCAGTTGATTGTTCACTTCTTTATCTTTCCTCTTTTTTTTTTTGTAATTGTTAACATCAAGGTATTTTGCGTTTTTTTTCACTAATTCCTAATACATCATACCCCTTTGTATTTCTATTAATGGATAGATTTATTATTGCTTGTGGATTACCAACCTTTTTTTTTTTTTTTTGGGGGGCTTGTTTTCCTTCTTCCTGTCTCTTAACTGTTCTCTTTTGTGTCCTGGATCGAAGGGAGAAAATCTGAAACGCATAAATAAATAAATGCATAAGTAAACAAATAAATAAATATGGTCATGACCTGGTAGCGTTCAAATTTCTGGTTTTCATTACTTTAATATCGTGTAATAAATTATAATGTCCTTTCGCAGAAATAAACGGAAAAATAATAATTTAAGAGATACTGTTAAATAGTTCAGCAACGTAAACGACCAAAATTGAACATTGCTTTTATGAAACGTAATGAAACGATGTTACTAGCACACGTAGATTTATTCATTACTGCTTGCTGCAGGTGATATTGTCTTCAAAGCACCTTTGTACAGAAAGCAGAGGAATAGAGAATTTCATAACGTAACTTGGATTTGGGTCGCATCATAACATAGATTTTATGTATCTGTCCAGACTGTAAGCATTGCCGCATTTACTGACTACAGAATCAATGAGCATCTCATTTATTGAAAGCTGATCTTTAGTTTTCTCTACGCTTGAAAGTCCGATAAGTACAGAATTCAATTCAAAATTATCATTTGAAAGGCGTTTCTGCAGAGATTGAAATTTTGAGTTAGTATAGTGGAATACTCAGTATACAATTTCCGCATGAACATGTAGTAATTTCCTAAACATTACTCTAGGTAGGCGTTACAGCTTACTTTTAGCTAAGGTAGGAAATCATTATTGCAAATGGAGGCGAGTTACACACACACACACACACACATATATATATATATATATATATATATATATATATATATATATATATATATATATATATATATATATATATATATATATAAAAGCATATATATCGCTGATTTTTTAATTCTGTTTTCTGCTAGAAGGGAGTACTGAATTATTTACGTGAACTACTAAATTATCTATCAGTATAACCGCTGATAATTCCAGTAATTTTGCTCTGATAAAGAAGATGGCATAAAATGCCTCCTCATAATACACCTACTATTGTAGATGTGATGTATTACTATAGCTATTTATGCTGCCATATTTAGCACTGCGACTGCTGCCTCTATGTAACTCGCCTCCATTTGCAATCATGATTTCCTACCTTAGCTAAAAGTAACCTGTAACGCCTACATAGAGTAATGTCTAGGAAATTACTACATGTTCATGCGGAAATTGTATACTCAGTATTCCACTATATTAAATATATATATATATATATATATATATATATATATATATATATATATATATATATATATATATATATATATATATATATATATGTGTGTGTGTGTGTGTGTGTGTGTGTGTGTGTATGTATGTATATGTAAATGTATACATATATATGTATATGTGTATATATAAATATATAGTATATATATATATATATATATATATATATATATATATATATATATATATATATGTGTGTGTGTGTGTGTGTGTGTGTGTGTGTGTGTGTGTGCACGCGCGCGCGTGTGTGAGTGTACGCTCGTAATCACGTGCATATAATTTAGCTGGCTTTGTACTCTGTGGAATCACAGAGCCCGTGTCTCATCTGTTTAAAACTCTGGCGCCGTCTTCAAAAGTAACTCGAAATTAAAACTGCCTCGGAGTTCTTTTAATCAAGAGTCCATTCAGACGCTGTAGATTTTTTTTTTTTTTTTTTTCCTTTTTCATGCTGAAATATTCGCAGGAGTAAAAGTCGTAATTGGCCTCCAGTTTTAAAAGAGTAGCTACAAAAAGAGGGAATCTGATACTTTTCGAAGCCAATCCAAGTTCTCTTTTATAATGCCTTCCCCGCTTGGAATGTCTGGTACCTCTCCTTACTGATGAAAACAGTTATTTTCTCACAAGTTTTTCTTGTATGGCGTAGCCAGAAAAAAAATTTAATAAATTTGAAATAATATATATATATTTTTATTTATATTCCTATAATCTCTTTTCATTACCCTGTAAAACCCAGCTCATTACTCGACAGACCCCCATCACAAATTAGAGAAGATTTGTTTTGCATCGGGTCAGAAATTATTACGTTTTAGGAAAACAGCTTTCCTCACAAATGCTCGGAACTTCATCGTATAGTCTCCCCTTAAGCACCGAGTATCCCGCACTAAGTGAGATTCACGACCTTTGTATCCTCGTTTTGCCTATTCAGTGGGGAACAGGTATTCAACGTCATATCACGAATTCCATCCCGCGAATAGGGACGCGAAAGATTGGATTCCGAGCGCAGCCGGATGAGGGAGGATTTGCTATGCAATCCTTTTAATCTCCTTGTGTATTTATGGATTTACTTTTGGTTTATTGTACTGTGGAAAAATACGTATATCTTTACTCTTTTGGCTTTTATTTATCAATTGTTTTATTTGTTAATTTGTTTCATTACATGTTTATTTATTTAGCCATATATATATATATATATATATATATATATATATATATATATATATATATATATATATATATATATATTAATTTAGCTATTTACTTAGTCATTTATTTATCTATTTCTTTATTATTTTGATCTATTTCTGAGGCGCCAATGTTTGTCTGTCCTTCGAGTGGTCGTTGAATTTTTTATTATATGCAGTTCGAAAAACGATTTTTCATCTTCGATGTTAAAAACTTGATTGTAAATTATCATCCTTTCCAAAATATGAGTAACTGATAAATATTCCCACTCTCTTTACTTTTGTGACTCATATTGACACATTATCTAGGACGCTAAGCGACAAGGGTTTGTGTTCCTCGTGCTAATTGGGGACTGCATGAGTGAATAATTACTCATTTCAGAGTTAATTGTTAGAGAAAATAACATCAGTGAAGACTGTGGTTTTATATCAGTTCTTGTTCTTTTGACCTTTGCCACTATTAAAAAAAGACAGTGCACTGACTTATAGCTAATTATTTATTGTCATGGGAACAAGCAGATATGATAAAAAGACAATCCTTGCTTGCATGCATATTATTTTCAGAACCGCTTTACCTTTTCCAGAAATCTCACATAAAATTCTCATGTCAGAAGAATGCAATCAAGTCTTTTCTCTGTCCATTTTCGTTTGTTCTTCTTGTTAACTTACATGAATTAATTTGTATTTTGTTTTGAAATATGCATCACATTTGTTTGCTATGTAAAATTGCTTTACAGAGGACAGATAGGCAGTTGTGCAAAATGGAAAGGGATTACTTTATGAGGTACTGAATGTAATAAAAGATGAATACCGTCATGCACTGAGTAGTAATGTTTCATTTGACGGGTATTAAATTCCTTCAAAAGAATGTATGGGAACGTAGGAACCAGGGATTTTCGCTGCAATTTGCACCTTGCTTCTGTCCTTTTTTTTTTTTTTTTTGTTAGGGAAAACCCCTCGTCTAATTCGTTAGCCTTACTTCATACCTGCCAAGCTGCGAACTTTTAATTGCATTTGCATCAGATACGTTTAGTTGCAATTGCAAGCGCTTTTTCTGTATCCAAAAAACTAAGGCTGAATTACATACGTGCCTGAAGTTGCTGGCCATACGTTTTATTTCATTCGTTGGTCTGTTTTTGTCGATTCCAGACAATCTAATATGCTAATTAGTTGTAGTGGAGACAACTTTATTACTGCTATTTATTCTCTTGGAAAACAACACCATACTTAACCTTAAAAATGGGAATACATTTTGGACAAAAACCATCAGAGAAGTGAAACTAATGATTTTTCTACCTCAGACTGAAAGCTTAAATGTTACAGATGCGAAAATATATGTGCTTAAACGTTGAGGAAGTAATTTACTGAATGAAGAAATAATAAATTGAGACGATCTGCCTTTCAGAACAAGGATGAAATCATCGCGTTTGGCACCTTGTTGATAAACAAATTCATGAACTAATTTGGGGCATACTTTCATTTCCGAAATTTCCCGGTTTGCAGTTCTGGTACGTGTTGTAATAACCAGAAAAGTAATGTTAGAATAAAATAACTTTTGTCATATATAAAGAGTTTTAAACTGGTGGTTCTTCATAATATAGTATCACTGTTATAGGTAGACATTATAAGCAAACAGATTACATTTAGTGATTAATAACAACACAAGCAAGAGTATAGTTATAACCTGTGTTTTGATGGGTATATTATATTAGCTTAATAAATTAGTAGCTATTACGTGATGTGGTTTTGAGTCACGAACTCTTGCATATCACTGGAGCATATTGAAAATATCCATCATGCATGCTACATGTTCCTTACAGTGTGTTTACCATCAGGTACCAGCCATCCCCATCCGCAAGAGCTCTTAATACCTAATCAAGAAAAAGCAGCGCTAACCAGCGCTTCAGAAATAGAGAAACAGTAAGATAAATCCGGAACAAAATCTTGAGCAAGATTAAAAATATCTTAACGGCTGAATTTTCTCATACGTTTCTGAACATGTAAAATGGAAATATTCATAAATCAGTTACCGAAATATATACTAATATCTGTATCATCCGTCAAATGAGTTTAAAAGATGAATGATATATCTATCTGGAACTTAACAAGGAAAAATCGTTCCATTAAAGTAGGATGAAACGCTGAAACAGCTTAAATAAATTCACTTATATAAGAAGTCGATGTAAGTGTAAATAATAAAGGAAATGGTTAGGCATTGCTACTAAAAGAAACCAATCCTATAGCATCACTAGAACTCATAAGTAGATCAAACTTAAAAAGACGTGCATGTATATCGTTGAAAGCCCCGAGAAAAAAAAATCAGGAATAATATTTTTACATCCGGTCAAGGTAAATCTGAAAGCGTTTTAGGAGGTTGTGACACCTCCCACGTTCGTTGAATAATCAAAACAAGGATATGGCACTTGGGGACTGGGCCTACTCAAACGAAGAGGTTGATCGGGTTCTAAATCGTCTCTTAGTGTGTGTGTTAATTGTTTATGTTTTAATCCGTATCTTCTGAATGTGAACTGTCAACCTTACTTACCAGAATATAAGATGATTCCAGTTTCAATACAGTTGAGGAGGTATATGTATATATAATTTCTTTTATAATCGCGTCGTTATGCACAATATATACACACTTATACATTCAAAGAAACACACACACACGCACACACACACACACACACACATATATATATATATATATATATATATATATATATATAAATATTATATATATATATATATTATATACATATCACACAAATTTAGAGCTAACATCTGATACCCGTGGTTTACCGATACTAAAATATGCATTAAAAACCTGGCGAATCGATATCATATCCTGACACTGAAAAGGAAGTAAAAGATGTTTGCTTAATCTGCAAAACACTTTTCAGTTTCTACGGTGAAAGCAAAAGAAGAGAAATTACTAAACTTTTGAATTATGAGTATGTTCAAGATAAGTGTAATATGTAGAGCAGCACATACATATAAATATATATTTGTATGTATGTATGCGTCTATGTGTGTTTCTGGACGAGTGTATATTAACCTTTTCTTATGTTTTAAAACAATCTATTTCGAGATTACGCTGATGTAAAATGAGACATTTGCCTTTTTTTTTTGTTTTACAGTTTATATTCTATATTAATAAAATGTATATGGTTTTATACCCTGCATACATAAAAATGCAAAGAGAATAATTCCCATTCTACCTTCCTAACTGTGACACCAAGTATTATTTTGGTCTCTCCTACCAAATTTTCATGAAGATCTGTGTTTGAAGAAGAACGCTTTTAAAAACTGCTAGTTGACGTACCCGGCGTTGCACGGTGAAAACTTAAAAAGTAGAGCACATCCAGACCGCCGTAGAACACACCCAACGCATAGAACACATCCAAAACGTAGAACAAACCCGGATATTTATTTATTCCAACCTTCTATTAGACAGGAAAAGGAATCAAATTTATCTTTAGTGTAATTTCAAAGAATTTTTATTTATAGGTTTTGAAACGGTCACATTCACTGAAAGATGATAAACTGGAAGACTTGCCGAGTTAGCTTCCCATAAGTACGGACTTCATTTTATTTTTACAAATTTCCAGAAGGTTCTTCCGACACCAAGTTATATTCGTTTCCAAAAATTTTCAGAAGGTTATACACAGTTCTAATCGTTCTATTCGACTAAACTTGGACTTCAGCGACCCCGAAAACTACGACACTAATTTCGATAATTTTGTCATTTTATTTTACACCCCTTCTCACCCCCCATTCCTATCGGGGCTGAACTTGGACTAAAGGGCATCGGGAGTGTCACTATTCATCTCAGCGACCTCGAAAACTATGTCATTTTCAGTTATTTTTACATGTCACCCCTTTTGATGCTAGTGATGTCTTACCCCCACTGTAATAATAAATTTGGTTGAAACTGCTCAATACATTTCAGAGTTATGCTGGAACATACACACATACATACATACATACATACATACACATCCATTTTTATATATATAATTAAATAGCTGACGTACCCAGCATTGCACGGTAAAAACTCAAAGCGTAGAATGCACCCAGACCGTAGAACACACCCAGAGCATATACTTCTTTTCAGTAAGAGTACAACCCCACTGTTTCTGCAACTTGAATTTTGTCGTTTTCCTCAGTTTGCTGAAATGAGGTACGATAAACCTGTAAAGTTCATTTAGTTACTAAGTCTACGGGCAACACCAGCCCCGTTTCATGGAAGCCCTTCCCACCCCCACCCTTTTTGGTGCCCTTTGGTGCTAATGATGTCTTACCCCCACAGTATTCTTTTCCAGATAGTAAGTCATATGTATACCAAGTTTGGTTGAAATCGCTCCATACGTTTCAGAGTTATTCTGGAACGCACACGCATGCACACATCCATTTATTTATATATATATATATATATATATATATATATATATATATATATATATATATATATATATATATATATATATATATATATATAATTCATACGGTTAATATTTTTAGTGGATGAAGTTAAAAAAATATTCAGATTGTTAACACAAATGAAAAAGTCATGCGGCGAAAATGAAAATCTCAGTCTAAGCTCATGACAGATTTATTCATCGTATTAAAATATTAAAATAAATCTGTTTCGCAACAAATATCCATCCTCACCCCTTCTCCCTTTCTCAGTCTTTCTCTCTCTATCTCAGTATATTTCTTTAACGTTTTCAGAGCGATGCGAATAAAGCGGATTTGCCAGAGTTCGCTGAAAACCAGCAGCTGAACTGATTAATGGATATCAGCAGCTTTAACAAGAGGGGTTTTGGGGCGCGTATTTCTTTAATTTGCACTTTTTGCTCAAATGGCAGTCGATCCTAAAATAGCTCTAAATTAAATCATTCATAACCTCAGGAAGGGATTTTGTGATTTGCATTTATCAATAGCCTGCGGAATTACTATGAAGTCTCTAACCTCTCTAGATTAATGAATTTATTCACCAATGAGCTTTGGTCTTTGACTAATAGCAACTTGAGATGGAAAACTATATATCCATAGAAATGTTCGCAATATTTTAACCAAATCATTTTATGTATATGCCTAAAATTAACGTTAAAAATACGTATTACCCACTCCATAGCCATTGGTGATATATAAGAAGAAAATCAATAGTTTTCGTCAGAGTAATAAAAAGAGCACCACCAGTTCATTAAGAAAAGTTTTCAAATTATGCTCATTATTCAGACTTGAAAGAATTCTCATTTGCTTCGCAATGAAGTATCCGAGTATGCGGAAGTTTTTCCCAGTGAAATCTTAAATTTGCAAGTCCTAGAGGCCTTGCTTAGATTTTCATCACATTTATCTGAAAAGTCTGCACATGAGAGTAATAAGTTCTTAAAAACAAGAACACTGACGTAGCATTTGTAGCGTTGAGCAGGTTCTCAAATAATTAATCATACGTTCGTTAAATATTCAGTTGCGAATACAAACATATATTTCGTAGACTCCTCGTTCATTTCGTATTTTTCATGAAAGAGAATAAATCATTTACCCTCCAAATGTCAGTGAGTAAATCTTGGAAATAAGTTTCTTATGGAAATCCGCCTATGCCATTAGTAAAATATGATTCATAATTATGTTCAGAAACATATAAGCAGCCAGAGAACCATCTATTTAGGATTACAACTGATACAAAAATATAGACGGAGCCAGAAACCCATCTATTTAGGATTACAACTCATCAAAAATATTGAGAAACATGTTTAACTGCGAAGAATTTAAAGAGGCTCAAAAAGAGATTTTATTTTCCATTGGAAATTATTAAAATGTGCACAAAACTACGCTTCGCTTGAATATTAAAGGAAAGGAAGGAGAGAGAATATATAATGCGAAAAAAACACCGGATTTCAAGAGAAATAACATGAAAAAGTCAAACTGATAAACTATGAAAAGTTATGAGGAAACCCTGTTTCGTATGGAAATGATAGAAATAATAGAAAAAAAAGTGAAAACCGTCATTATGTCGTGAGTTGATTACAAAGGTTTATTATCCATCGTAACACCTCTCTTATACTTTTTAACTTCCTTCTATAAAGTCTGAGGTTTATCGTTAATTAGACCATTTTTCTTTGGGATCTGGTGACTGTGATGATCCATAGCAGCTATTCTCCCCCCCCCAAAAAAAAAAAATCGTCATTTACCAGCTAGTATCTTTAACAAAAACTCTGTGACGTAAACTCTCTAACTGAAAGGATTTTTTTTATAATGCTGCATGTATTGAAATCTCTTTAAAAGAATTATTATTATTATTATTATTATTATTATTATTATTATTATTATTATTATTATTATTATTATTATTATTATTGAACAAATTTGCCTCAAAGAGGGTCCCCTTCCTTCGTATTATTATTATTATTATTATTATTATTATTATTATTATTATTATTATTATTATTATTATTTTATTATTATTATTATTATTAAGTGAAAAGGAGCTTATTATTATTTATTTCTAATGTGGATACTTTGTTTTTCATGTTATCACGAAATCACTAGGTAAAATTTTACAGTAACTCTCTTGTTAATTAGAAATCACGTGAAGGTTTTATTAGAAATGACATTTTAGAAATGACATGTCTATTGAGACTGTCATAAAATCTATACCCTAACAATGATTTCCAGTTTTTTTTTTATTCAGATATATATAAGTCTTTACTATAAATGTGTAAGGTCAAATGTAATAATAATAATACTGTGTCTAGGATAATGATACTTTGATTCTATTCTTGTCCTACAATGCTTTCTGAGATTTTTAGGAATCCAGGTGCAAAAGTATTACACAAAAAGGACTAAGCCTATTCATTTATGCATTAGGACCCCGGAAACGTTGATAAAATTGATGGGTAGTAAACATTTCTTCAGGTTTTATGCATAACAGTTATATTACAAACGAAAGAGAGCCTATGTGCGTTACTGACAATGAAAATCATCAGAAAATAAGTTGAAAACGTTCCGCTCAATATATATTAATTAATCAATTATTGAGATTTCTCTGGCGTTACAAATACTTAGGCCACTGACGCTAGTCAAATATATATATATATATATATATATATATATATATATATATATATATATATATATATATATATATATACATACATAAGTGAAGCCTTATGCTAGAAAAATAAAAATGTTAAAAATAATTTAAACTTTTCACGAAGGATGCTGAGAATTATGAAAGTAAAAATAATGACCAGATAGTTGAAGGAAAACTTGAGGACTGGACTAAAATGTTCATGACACGTAATCAATATCTTAAAATCAGGACTAAAATGCTTTTAATTCTTATGAAAATATTGAATAAATATAATTCAATCGTCGAGAAAGACCACGAAATGAAAAAAAAAAAACTTAAGGTCTTTGAACATTACAAAAATACATTTTGATTCCAGATCTCCCACATTCCTTTCGAGAACCCCCGTTTTTACGACAGTCGAGGAAACGGAAAACTCTCGTAAAACCGGGAGTTTTCTCCCCTTTAAATCCCCTGGTATAAATAATCCGAGGGTAATCAGCATAAATTACGGCCAATGCGAAGGTAATTAGTCTCCATTTGAGCGGCGGGTCGAAGACGAAACCCTAATTACGAGAAAATGAATGAAACTTCCGTCCGTAGGGTCCGTCCAGGGTCCGATTAACAATTATCTCACAGGAGAGGAGCCGAAATGCCTCCTAGAAAGGCGATGGAGTCTTCGCATGCGAGACTCACGCCCTTCGGGCATCGGATTAGATGGATCGAGTATTGATTTGTGAGACAATAATTCTTTTTTTTCGCTCAAGATTCAGTTACTAGTCCGGCAATACGTATACATTAATTCTTGTATGTATGTATGCATGAACTATTTTGATTATATATATATATATATATATATATATATATATATATATATATATATATATATATATATAATACACACACGTACGCATACTCAAGATTCAGTTACCAGACCGGTATTGGTACTTGTATGTATATGAATATATGTATGTATTAACTATATTTTGATTGTAATATATATATAATATATATATATATATATATATATATATTTATGATTGTGTGTGTGTGTGTGTGTATATATAACTATATATATATATATATATATATATATATATATATATATATATATATATATATATATATATATATATATATATATATATATATATATACGTACATACAAATATGTATATATATACATATATATATAACTATATATATATGTGCATATATATATATATATATATATATACGTATATATAAATATATATATATATATATTATATATATATATATATTTATATATATATATATATATATATTTACTAAAAGGACCTCATTCAAACTGGTAGATACCATCCAGTTTGAATGAGGTCCTTTTAGTAATTCTACTAATGCACAGAACAATTGTGTATGTGATAAAGATAATATATATATATATATATATATATATATATATATATATATATATATATATATATATATATATATATATATATATATATATATATAATACACATGCATAATATACATGCATACGCATACTCGGACATTGTCAATATAAAGTAAGTACTGCCACTGAATAATGCTCAGAAAAGTAGACTTTTAGATTTAAAACCTTATACCTTCCGTGAATGAAAAAGATCTAAAGCGATTTTTGTGACATATCTAAATCTAATTTCAAAGAGAAAATAAAAAACAATGAAAATAAGGAATTAGTTGTGGAGCGTTCGCAGTTATCAAGAAATATTCTATTTCTTTTTTTTACGTATCAAGAACCTCTTAATTACGAATTTCTTAAGGAGTGCCTGGCTCCCCTTTTAGCCTATGACAAATTCGAAGTACATTAATGAATTTCATTTAGTTACTTTCTTATAAATCATTATTGATTTACACTCAACTAAATATGATCATCTGGCATATATACCTCCTTTTTCGTTAGGCAACTCAAGAACTTAGAATATTCAAAGAAACTTATAAAAGCACTATTTACTTATAATATAGTTTATTTTTCGTATTCTCTCCCCTAAAGGCGTCGATTTTAGTTCTCTGTAAAAGAAAACTATTGTGATGGCTTTGTCTGTCCGTCCGCACTTTTTCCGTCTGCCCTCAGATCTTAAAAACTACTAAGGCTAGAGGGATGCAAATTGGTATGTTGATCATCCACCCTCCAATCATCAAGCATACCAAATTGCAAACCTCTAGCCTCAGTAGGTTTTTTTTTTTTTCATTTAAGTTAAGGTTAGCCATGGATCGTGTGTCTGGCAGGGCTTTCCGCGACGCACCTTCCCTCTACCGCATCTGGGGAGTAACTGAGCCTTGCGAGGTTGCGCCGAAGAAACTTCGGCGCATTTTTTACCAGTATTTTTCTTTTATATACTCTACTTTTTCTAATACGAATACATAAGCCTCATGAAAAACTCCGAGTTATCTCGAGGTAACTCAGCCAAAAAGGGGAGAATAATTACTCCAGTCATTTAGTATGAAAATGGTCTCTCAGGTGGATGGACTTCTTGATATAACTTTGGCCTCGGGTCTTGATGTGCGGGTTCACATGATTAACGAGTTAATTAGGAAGAGGAAAATCGTTTTGGATACGGCCAGAATTACGACCTCAGAGTCCTCTTAATGTAATAGCCTTGAGGCTTGAGAGAGAGAGAGAGAGAGAGAGAGAGAGAGAGAGAGAGAGAGAGAGAGAGAGAAACTGGGGATGGGAAGGAATAAACTAGAGAGATGAAGAATAACGATAATATTAGAGCATTAATAATGATAATTTTTCTTTGTGTCTGTCAATGAGACCCCAAAAACTGTACCATTTAGTTAATCGGAAAATTTACAAAGAAAAGGCTCACCTAATTTTCCGTCCTTTCTCTTTTGGTTTGCCCAGATTTGTCCTACATAGAGACAAGTTGCATAAAAATGGCCCGTTTCCTCCTGATGAAATCCATAATATGAAAAGCAATAGTTCTGTCTAATTAAAAATGCTTCATAGATGCAGAGTAACAGCTGTTACTTAGCTAAAAACAACAACAAAAATTGAAGTTACTGTATGTTCTAACAATCGTCATTTCCCAGATAAAAATCATGAAAGAAAAGAATGGTGTACCAAGGACGATAATGATCTAGCTAAGGCAAGGTTGCAAGGTTTCGTAATAGTTAATGTTACATCAGAGTTACATGGATGGATTTTGTATGTTAGGTTACACAGAGACTGGCAATCCACCACTTCAAGAGACAAGGGCCCTTCAGCTTAATGTAATAATAACAAAAATAACAAAACGTTAGCTGGCCTTGGCAGGTAAAGGTAAATAAGTAAATAGATAACTGAAATGAAGTCATCAAAAACTATATCAAGCTGAAAATGAAACGACAAGGGGATTCTGCTCTGTATGACGGAGACCAAGAAAAGAGACACTGCTTCTTTTCGGTTTGAAAACAAAGATTGCAGTCTCTCCGGTCAATGGGACACTGATTGCTCAAGAATTTTCTGTTGGAAAACACTATTAGCGTCTTTCGATAAAATAAGCTTAAAAGGGAGAGAACACTGTTTTACCTTCCGATTGTATATTTGCTAAAATGTATCTTTTGAAGCAGAAAATAGCTCGGTCTTTTACCGCCCTGGAGAGATTCGACAAAAGATATGTTTGAAAAATAATAGGATAACTGGATTTCCCCTTCAATCTGGGTACAATGTAGTATTTTAAGCCCTGAGCAGAAATATGATTACAAAATTACAATTGCTGCAATATGACTTGTAGAGATGAAAAATAAACACTAACAGACATGAATATAAGGTCGTCGAGTTTTATGTTGAAGAATTGGCTTTCCTTTCTTTCTGCGTAGAATTAAATTGAGAAAATATCAGATATGAATGCTGTTCATTATTATTATTATTATTATTATTATTATTATTATTATTATTTTGTGTGGGGGGGCGCCTTTTCGACTGTATTTATCATTTTTTTCTCTTTCTTCCTCATCTGCTCTGGTGTCCCATGGTATTGCGACATCAGTGAGTGATAGTTTCTTCTTGATTCTGTCAGTTGTCTGATCTATTGGCACGTATAACCCTATCTGTTCTGATACCATAGTCCCAGAGGACAGGGTTATACGTTTTCTGTCACTCCCTCAGGTTGGTGTTCGTACCACTTATTACTGCAAGCTAGCTGGTGTTTCTTGCTCAGGCTCCAGTGGAGGGCTTTTGCAACTGAATCATGCCTCTTTTTGTACTGGTTCTGTGAAAGCGCCGGACATTCGTTTGTTGTGTGGTTTTTGGTCTCGTCATTCGTATTCTACTTCCAGCGTATGGGTGAGATGTTATTTCCATGTGCTGTTTTTTTGGACGTATCCGGCTCTTGGGGCCTGATCTTGTGGCGCTGTTAGCATTCCTGCTGTTTCCTTCTTGAGTTCTCCCCGCTGTAGCCATTGCCATGTTTCATTGCTAGCCAATTTTTTAGTCTGTCCCATATACTGCCCGTGCATTGGTTTGCTGTGTCATTCCTCTGATCTGTTTTTCATTATTCCGTCTTTATATTTCTGGGTCTTCGTCTACTTTTATCAGCCATTCTTTCCACGCACTCCTTAGCCACTCGCCTTCACTATTATTATTATTATTATTATTATTATTATTATTATTATTATTATTATTATTATTATTATTATTATTATTATTATAATATTGAGTCTTACCTGAACATTGTGGTGATTTTCAGTGAACCGCTTGCTGTTTTAAAGTTGCAATCCCCAAATTATTCACTGGAGAAACTTTTTTATAGCTAACAGATGCTGAATGTCCTTAAATTAAGTAAAAGAAAAAAATTTTAAAACGTATGAAATTATAAAAAAAACGATAAAAAGTCGAACTCATAGTTAGTGATCTTGACATTATTTCCAGTTCATCGTTCAAATAAGAATAATGATTTGTGTATTTTTATTGTTTGTATTATTTATCATCTGTGAATTTTGAGTTACTTAAAGCAAATAACTAGAAAAAAATTAAACTTTTGCCTCTGTCGCTTTAGTTAATTCTATATTATTAATTTTTGAAAACAAGATAGAAAATGGATTTCTTAATTAAAAATGAGACTAATTAAATTGTGATATCCTATTTTCAGTTTAATTACCAAAGATAACGGCAATATATTTAGAGACCTAGTTGAACTACTAGTGTATAATTTTCAAGAGCTTTATAAGTAATTTGGCTAATGATTTAACTTAATGTACTGCTATTTCTGATACCATAGCGGAAGTGCTATTATTTTTCAACTTCAAACTTCAGGTAAATTTCTTGTACCCGAGACCTATTAATTTTCTCCGGCGCAGTAGTTGATTAACCACGACTAACACTATCATAATATATTCTTCTTCTTTTTTTTTAATTAGATAGAAAGAGAAGCCATTTAAAGTAACCAAAAGATCTTTTCTTGTCTATCGTTCGTATTAACGACATCAGCCATCAACCAAATACATCAAACAGTGCTTACGTTCTCACTAAACTTGGTTGCCTTGTCAACCTCTGTTATATGGTGGTGCTGTTGCAGGAAGGGCAATTTCTCTTTAAACTAAGAGTAATTTGAAGTCCCCAGTGATGTCTGGGAAGTAGATGTCACGGAGAGACCATTGATATCTTATGATGATCTTTCTTGTTTCCTTAATGACTCTGCAACACCATTAGTCACAGTGATATTGTTGGTGAACTGAAAGGTGGATGTAGAATACAAATCAAATATTGACAGTCAGAGTTATTGGGAGTGATGAGACTATAGTTTGCTAGGAACTTCAAAACTAAAGATTAAGTAAACAGTGAACAAAAAAAGCCATTCCACAATTTCGATTCTATATCTGCTCTCTTTTCTCAAACTTCTTTTACCATTCGTTTTATACCTTC
Organism: Macrobrachium rosenbergii; assembly: GCF_040412425.1. NCBI lineage: Eukaryota > Metazoa > Arthropoda > Malacostraca > Decapoda > Palaemonidae > Macrobrachium > Macrobrachium rosenbergii. The sequence goes on from NC_089758.1 coordinate 16,370,536, forward strand.
AGTTTGGTGACTCCAAAAGATTTCAATATTCTTGGGGCGAAACATCTGTTCATATACTCTTGTTGTGGCCCATCACGCTCTGGTAATTATCAGGTACATTAAATACATGTGGCAAGAGGTACAATTTTCGAAGAGTAAGCTTTCAAGGCTTCGCGATAATCTTTTTTTTTTTTTTTTTTTTTAGTTAAATTTGTATCATCAGGTAAATAAGTTCACTACCCTACCGACTGAGCCACGGGAAAGTAGCAGTTTTAGAAAATTTTGTTATAGATAAATATTTCAATGACATTTTAAATTACATGAAAACCTTGGGAATAAGCATGTACTTGGTTATCGAACTAATTTGTCGATGCAATTTGCATATTTCATTAGCGTAATGCAATCGATTCACGAGGTTACCCCATGGATTACTCATTCTTTATTCAGTGCAATTCATGTCGCATCGTACATTAGCTTTTTTGAATAATGATAGGATATGGAAGTGAATTATCAATAGCTAATAGGGTAGGGGGGGCGACTGTGAAGCCTCCATTCTTCAAATTTTCATAAACAGTCTTTCAATATAAGAGTTTACAAAAAATAATGACTTGTTTCTAAATGTGATGTATTTCCAGAATGCTAAGTAGATATCAGTTTACTGTAGGTAGGAAGAAAGCTGATAATCTGTGTTCTAATGGGATGCCACTTTATTAAAATAAGTTCGTGAAAGTACACTTATTGAAAAATAATAAAAAAAAATTTATTATAAACATTTCTAAGTGTAGAATAAGAATATTTACTGTTTCCTTTTATCAGTCATTGTTAAGTGGATATTCAATATTTTATCGAGATGAAATATTAGTCTAGAAGAAATAAATGTCTTCAGACTTAGTATGCGAAGCACCAGAATAATTACCACCCATTTTGAAGAAGAGTTATTACATCCAGTGACCAATGAATTATTTCCACATGCTATTTCAGTCAAAGTCAAGATGAGGTAATGATAAGGCTTGGTCTAAGTAACCTCAGCTATTATCACGTATTAGTAACTATCCCACTAAATCATTAACATCAGCCTCCTAATTTGGGTCCATGAAAAACGTCTGTGATAAAGCCTGCTAAGATTTGTAATACTGGCAAAATTGATTAGAGATTTCAGAAATGAAGTATTCTGGCAACGTCATCAGACTTTATTCGGTCATCATTGATGATTAACAGTATGGGGTTACCTAGTTAAGGATATAGCCTTATGAACATTTGTCAAATCGGTGGTAATTTTCACGATGCACAGATATGGTCCTATTAGTGACAGGTATTTTCTGCATGGAAAGAATTAGAAGGCCATCCAATTTTCCAGTTGATTTATGGTCACTATTGGAATATTAAAAAAAATAAATAAATAAACCATTATAAAAACTAATACCAAGCTTGACATCACATTTCGTTACGGTATGATTTCGCTTTCAGTTTTATATGGTTCCGTAATCTTTAAGGTAAACTGTTGATTCGGCTGAAAGAAATAGCCTGAAAATTAAGCCAGAACTTAAAGTGTTCAAAGTTTATGTAAATATTATACTGACTGGCGGTTTTTACATTTTTGGTCTATTGATCGGTAATGCTGTAAGCCTCCACTAAGTTCCAGAAAAGTAAAGTCCTTTGGCAATGGCGAGTCAGTGTCATGTGTCTAGCAGCCTCATCCTGAAAATTAGTTAAATAACACTTAGAGCAGAGCTAATGAGTTGGATGTGATTAGCAATGGATTGCAACGAAGCTTAAGAGTTCGATGGAGTATTGTGAATTATTGTAGTAACGTCATTTATATCGCCAGTGATATAAACTAATTAATCAGTTTGAGTTAATCCATGTATGGAAAGGATGATGAATGGCTACAAAAACTGGTCGAAAGTATTTGATTATAAATTTCTACCTAACTAAAAATTAACTAGATAACATAACATATTTATAGTTCTGGCATGAGAGACTTGTTCCTAAGTCTACTCTACAGAAAAATAAGAAAATTGAAGAACTGAAGATGAGAATAGGCCCAGTTCACGCACCTATCGAACAAAAAGTAATAATTTATCAAAGAAACAAGTAAATTATGGAAGAGAAGATGGGAACAGGATAGAATCACCTGAACGTTTTTCAGTAAGTAACAGATGCTCTTGCTACCTCCTCAAAATTGTTAACATATTGTGTCACGAAATCACTAATAGGTTTTACTAAATAACTTATGAGCAGATCAGTGAGGACTAAAGGATCTTTAAGCAGGTTCGAGCGAACCGCATATTATCCGGGAATTCACTGAAGACCGAATCACTTCTGAGGTCCATAAAATAAGAGACAGACTAATAGATAAACAGCTGTACCCATGAAGCCTGTGACAGTTACCACCTCGAAAACCTTGGAAAATAATTTGACATTCTATTACGAAATGAGGAGGAAGGTTTGGTTTTAAATTGACAATAATAACGAGATTTTCAACACCCAAGGTTAAAGCGGAGCCCCAGTGTCACGTAAGCGTAAGTGGCGTAAGCCTCTTAGGGCATGAAAAAAGACCACGTGCGAGAAAATTTAAATAAGGAAATAGATAAGTAAAAGGATAAGGTTGTTTTATCATACTTTATTTTTGGAAATATCTGATATGTTGTAAGATGAATGACTCTCTGTATGCATATGGTTGGAAGCAATTTACTCATTATTTTAATCGAGGACGCGTCATGAAAGGACTAACAAACTTTTCGGGACCTCTCTTCGGGCAGAATGACACTCGCGTCATCCAACGCTCATTAGCTTAGTAGGAATTTCCATTTTTTATAATATATTACCCACCACCAGTGCCTCATCACTATGTAAAAAGACTACATGCTAGAAAGACTATGCCCTAAAAGCCTGCTCCACAGTGGAATGGGAAGGGGGGAGAGAGAGAGAGAGAGAGAGAGAGAGAGAGAGAGAGAGAGAGAGAGAGAGAGAGAGAGAGAGGTTTAATTTAAAATCTAACTTCTGGCCATTCATTGACCCGATAACTTTTGCAGCTAATAGTAGAATTCTATTCGGGATTGTTGAAGGGAATTTCATATTACTAAACCTATACTATCCTGACTGGAAATGATTCCGCTGGAATTCCTTGCCGTGAAAATCTTGATTATGCTTAGTTAAACAAAGTAGACAGTTTTATTACAAGGAAAAAAAGTAAATAGATTTATTACAAGAAAAAAAGGAAATGATGCCAAAGGTCAGAATAATTTCCAAATTTAGGAAAATATCTAACATATTTATATCATTTACTCTCTTCATAGAGAAATGATTCTTGTGGATTAAATGACATTTTATAATCAATTCATCTTCATATAAGCTAGATACTTAGTAGGAGCAATGACCTTTAAGGATGTACCTGTAAAGTTTCATGTAAGATCCTGTGATCACGAAGGTAAAAAGTAGAAAATACGTTAAAGAAGATCATTTCGATTACCTCTGGACAAAAATGTAAGTTTTACCCGGTTTTCGCATCAAAGGTTGTCTTTAAAAACTTAATTGCTCTGCCAAACTGTGCAGGTATTTAGAGCAGGAAGAAAATAAGCAAAGAAAAATAACAGAACAAAAACGATGCTCCTGCAAACATCACCAAGTACAACTCGCGAGCTAATTACAATAGATTTTCTTTCTATTATAAAAGCTGGTGAATAGAAGCGAGTAGAAAAAGAAGCATCTCTTTTCAAACTCGTCGGGCAACCTTCCAACACAACCCGGCCAGGCCACTGCCGTTTTTATTTCTCATCGAGGAAAAACGTAAATTGGTTCAGGATGAACGGCGTATCATATCTTCATTGAGCAAATACAAATGAAGGAAAAAGGCTCCTATTTAGAGGCCCCTTTTTGCCCTCCGGTTCTCAGAAAGGGAAGAGGTTACTCTTTGGTTCCCGGAAATGGCAACGCTTTCCCTCCAGCTACCGAGAGTGGGGAGATTGTTACGCTCAGAAAATTCGCTTGCAATGTTCATTAACTCGAGAATGTTTTAGCTGATTTGGGTGAATTCATCCCATTCTCATGTCAACAATTACCTTGTGTTAATTTGCCATTCATCTATCTGGAGGGGATAGTTTTAGGGGGTCCATTTTTATCTACTTTATTTAATGTGCGTAGTATTTACCTCTCCGTGTGTGTGCCTCTCTTTCTCTCTCCTTCCCCCCTCCCCCTCATGCTCTTCCTCTCCTCCTCTCTCTGTCTTTAATGCTTATTTGCGAAGGACATAAGTTAGATCTAAGATTTAGTATGTTCACACACACACACACACATATATATATATATATATATATATATATATATATATATATATATATATATATATATATATATATATATATATATTTTTTTTTTTTTTTTTTTGAGAGAGAGAGAGAGAGAGAGAGAGAGAGAGAGAGAGAGATGAACTGTATAATGTTTTTCCCCAGCTTTCTTTAAACGTAACTCTTCAATAAGAATGTGTAGCCAGGCCCACATTGGTCAATAATCAAATCTCGCATTTATTTCATGTCGACAGACCTGTCACTTCTCTGTCTGTCCTGTCTTATTTTGAGGTCATCAAATCTAATGCATCCCAATAAGAATTTTAAATGCCGTTGCGACATACCGAAGCAATACAGGACACGGTTATACTTGTCACGAAACATTTACTTTGTTGGAACGTAATTGCATTCTTTGATTCCAGAGAAAATCATAACAGCGATGTATGCATTTATTTCATAGTAGGATGTACTGTCTACGTTTTCTGTGTGGACTGTATATTTTGCTGCTGTGGTTGCAGTGTTCACATTAGTGTGAGCATGTCTGTGTGCGTTGCGAGTTCAGTAATCATTTCTTCTCTGACAGGAATAGCTGAAGGATGTCTTTGGTGTGGGGTTGAAAGAGTCGTGTCTGGCGGACACAAAGTTGAAAGCAATAAAAATTTGACGCCTTGTGTTGTTGTGGTTTTCCAAATTACTAGTGTGTTCGACCATATATCTCTACTTCCAACTTTTATGGTCGCCGAGATCATTTCGCAAACGAATCAAACCAGCTATGAGCACAGGTGGAGCGTCCAGGATCCATGGCATTGCAGTGAATGTCGAGGTTCTGGGATCGCCTAGTGCTGGTAGAGATGTCGAAGTACCAGAATCACCTAGTTCTGGAATGGATGCCGAGAGACCAGGATCACCTCGTGTAGATGTAGGTGTCAAAATACCTGGTGTACCATAGGCAGATGTGGGTATTGTACTACGTTTCCTTTGAGGTTTTGATTATACAATTTCATCACTATCGGAGTCACAGTATGTTTTACCGGTTTGTAGTACATACAGTAATGGACTCCTACTTCAGCAAAATCATATTTTTTTATTCTATTACTATCACTGAACATGCACTGTCATTACCATCATTAACAATTTTTAGTTTCAAACTTGCAAAGACTTACGTAATCTGTAAAAAGATTTACCTACATATCTAAAATTGTTATGTATATCATAAAACTCAAACAACAATCACAAGGCACACATTAACATCATTGCTGATCTCTTGAAATTTATTTTGACGTAAATATTCATACTGTACAAGGTCATTAGATTCACATTCTAAAAAGAAGAAAATTAGCATTAGACAATTTCTGTAATTCCTACTCAGATATTTTGTTTACATGGAGGGTAATGTGAGATCCAGTGGACCCCTACGGACCCAGCATGAAGGGTGCAGTGGGCTCCAGTGCATTCTGATGGTCCTCTTGAGCAAAACTGTGTCAGATCCAGGAAAGGACCCGTCAGTCCCTTCAACTATTTGATTAGTGTGGAGGGCGGAATGGAGAACAGGTCTTGGAGTCTCTTGGTGAAATACTTTAAAAAATTACATAGATACAGTGGGGCTAACACTTTATATCTATGTCACTGAATAATCACCTTCACAACCTTAACATATGTGCATACTTGTATGTGTATGTAAAAGAGCGGGTGAGTGTGTGTATGAGAGAGAAAGAGAGCGTGTACCTATGTGTACTTGAATGTCTGTGGAGTGTGCGGGTGTGTATGTGTCTCGAGATAGATCAGTCATATCGTCCTTTCAGTGATCAGATCCACTTCACAAGAGTAAAACTATACCATCATTTTTTGTATCCAGAATGATTTAATCAGTCCATATAAAATAAAAAATGACCAAAACTCCTATTTTTCCCTATTTTTTTTTCTATCAGCAATTTGCGATGCCATCTCTCGCCTCCCTGTTTTATCATACTGAGCATTCCAATAATCCCCAGCCACCCGAAGGAGAAATTGAAATCTGCTGGTGACTGGACAATCCTGATCTGAGAGTGACGTAGACAGAAAGAATTCTAACTCTTCAACAGAATTCTAATCGACTAGATAACTTATAGTGAACAATTCCTTCAGGTTTTCCATTAGTCTTCGGATATATTCCATTTAACTTGGCATCAATCCGAGTGATGGATTCGTTGTGTTTCTGAGTGATAGTTACGGACTGAACATAAGGGTTGGTTATTTTTGGGATGAAAAATGTTGGTCCAAAATGAGTGAGCTCTTATAATCAAGGATTTTTCTAGAGGATAAATTGGTTTTCATTTTACGCAACTAGTCTAAAAAAGATCAGTCGTAGCACCGTAATATGTTGAGAGAGAGAGAGAGAGAGAGAGAGAGAGAGAGAGAGAGAGAGAGAGGATACAATTCGTTCAAAAGCTTCAAGAGTAATTTTAGGTAAATTGGAAGGGATGTAATATAAATTTATTATTTAATAAATAAGTTATAGAATACTAACTCCGTAATATAGTATAAATATTATAATTTACGATCATGAGAAGTTACGAAACACAGACAGTAGAGTAGCAGTACATTATCTGAATAAATCATTTACTTGAGTCTCCATTATATATATAAAATACATACACACACACACACACACACACATATATATATATATATATATATATATATATATATATATATATATATATATTTAAAATCGTAATAATATATTCTTAATAATAACCATTTTAACATATAAAGACCAATTACCTTTTAATAAATGAAGAGGACATTCCAAAAATAATCTGTTAAAGAGTTTTGTATAACCTGTATATATATATTATAATAATATACTACAAAAGTACTTAAAGATGGCTTCCTCGTTTCGTGGCTTACATTTTTAGTTTTCTATAAAAGGAAGGTATTGAGATGGCTGTTTGTCTCTCCGTCCGCACTTTTTCTGTCCGCCATCAGAACTTAAAAGTACTGAGGCTAGAGGGCTGCAAACTGGTACGTTGATCATCCACCCTCCAATCATCAAACATACCAAATTGCAGCCCTCTGCCTCAGTAGTTTTTCTTTTATTTAAGGTTAAAGTTAGCCATGATCGTGCGTATGGCACCGCTATGGAGGTCAACAACACATGCCACCACTGGGCCGTGGCTGAAAGTTTTATGGGCCGCAGCTGAGAGTTTCATGGGCCGTGGCTGAGAGTTTCATACAGCATTATACGCTGTACACAAAACTCGATTGCGCCGAAGAAACTTCGGAGCATTTTTTACTTGTTTTCGATTATATCTTTTTTACATAATATTGAATAAATGTATTTGTTAATCATCTACATACGCCCAGGGCACACGCCTAGTAGTCTAGTCCTCTAATCCATAATTCAATGTTATACATTATTCAACGGATATCATTCAATTGAGCGCATTTTTTATTAAAGGGAGGAAAAATACTTCTTTCTTAATACGGTTATGTCTGCAACTTGCACTAAATTAAGGAACTAAGTTTAATACTTTGGCAACGGCCAGGGAAGATAGAGAGGTTAATATTTCATGCGCGGACTGCTCTGGTGATTATTCGCTCTCTCTCTCTCTCTCTCTCTCTCTCTCTCTCTCTCTCTCTCTCTCTCTCTCTCTCTCTCTCTCTCTCTCTCTAAACACAAAGAAACACACACACAAACACACGTATATATATGCATTATATATGTGTATATATGCTGTATATACAGTATATATATATATATATATATATATATATATATATATATATATATATGTATATATATTTTATATATATCTAAACACACACACATAAATACATACATACATATATATATATATATATATATATATATATATATATATATATATATATATATATATATATATATGTTCCATGCGTGATTGTAAGTTGATTACTTCTATCATTCTCATTCAGAAGGAATTCGAATGAAATGATGTCAATTGGGTCACTACTGGGTCAGGAAGTTGGGTGAAACTCGCTGGTATGCTAGGCTGTAAGCCTGCCTGGGTAAAAGCCTTGGGTGAAGTGGTACTTGGATTCCAACTTCTTTTATGAATTCTTTGGTTCAGTTAGCAGCGCCCATGCCTTCCAGTTGAAAGACTTGGTTTTCGATCCCAATACCAGTCAGATATTTGTTTAAGTTCCACGCGTGATTGTGGGTTGATTGCTGTATATGCGTATATATATATATATATATATATATATATATATATATATATATATATATATATATATATATATATATATATATATATATATATATATATATATATATATATATATATATATATATATATATATATATATATATATATACACACACACATTATGCACACACACACACACACACACACACATATATATATATATATATATATATATATATATATATATATATACACACACACACATTATGCACACACACACACACACATATATATATATATATATATATATATATATATATATATATATATATATATATATATATATATATATATATATATATATCCAAGATAACTCTATTCCTCGTTTCTCCAAGACGCAATTTCGCAGTTACAGCTTCTTGTGAGCAAACTTTCCCCATAATATACTTCGCAAGAAGGAAGGGTATGTGTTCCCTAAGTTTCCAGACTGCCCTATTAATATTACAAAAAAGCTGAAGTCTTATTTTTTTTATACACTAATTATTGTGTAATCACTAAAGTTTGCTCAATTCAAGGGAATATCTTGGAAATTAGCTTTAGAAATATTATGCAGTCTTTCTGTAGACTTGCCTTCAACCACATCTTAAAGAATCGTTCCACTATTAGCTTGAACTCCACTAATTAGACCTATCCCAAGCACGAGAGCTGCAGTAGTGATTATGGTGCAATGAAATACTTAGAAAATGTTTGTTCGTATTAAAGAATTATTTTAGCAAGTAATGTTATTCAAGATCAATTGTCATTACTTTTATTATGGCATTTTTTATCAGCAAATCAGACCACCAGTTACTTAAGTGTTTTTCAGTTCTAACAATCTTTTGCTGTTTTTTCAAGTAAACATATTCATCTTCTCTTGTTTACGCTTTGGTATACTGAATACCCGGCGCCCCCCCCCCCACACACATACTCATATATATATATATATATATATATATATATATATATATATATATATATATATATATATATGTGTGTGTGTGTGTGTGTGTGTGTGTGTGTGTGTGTGTGTGTGTGTGTGTGTGGTGTGGGTGTGGGTGCAATTTCAACATTAAATTATCGATTCTTCACACTTCGGAAAGGCTTGTCACTGCAAAGCTTAGATCCAAGTCAAGAAAGATATCAAGAGGTTTTGACGCTCGGGCAAGATTCGAACTCTCATCCGGTGTACCAGAAAAAAGTAACGTTTATCCACCTGACCACCAAAAACGAATAAATCTATTTCCACTCATGTCTATATATACTCTTATATCTTCCGAATCAAGGTCCGCTTGTGTGAGCTGGAATAGACGCACTTTCAGCAACACAGCCAAGTGCTTAATCGTTTATTTCTCTTTAGGTGGACAAATATATGCAGAATTTAGTGGTTACTTTTTACCAGGTATTTTCATTGATATATGAGCAGCTGACGAAGGTCTGTGTGTGCTGATAGCTAAATTCGTCATTTTTAAGTGGTGTGAATAGAAACATTCAGTAAGCATATCCTCAATAGGATGGAAAAAGAAACTGATGAAATGCTTAATGATGAATAAGCTCGATTTAGAAAAGATACGTGTTGCACAAATCAAATATTTGTGTTCGCATATTGTGCAGCAGTAAATGGAATTAAAAATGTACTTTTAACAGCATTTGTTGATTATGAGAAAACATTTGACATCGTCCACCTACCCACATCATGGAAGATCTGGTTTTACTATGGAATCCCGTCAAATACATAAAGCTTATGGAAATTATCCTTGAACGAATTAGAAGCTAGGTTAATGTTCACGAGGTTTTGTCAAATGAATCTTCAGTAAATACGGGGGTGTGGTAATGAAACGTAATCTTACGTTTTATAATGAAAAAGTGGTCAGAGATGGCAGAGAAGTTTTGTGAATGAGTAAGATAGAGATTTGACAGACTTGATATATTCAGATGATGCTGTTTTAATCACCGCAAGATTTACAAAGCTTGCTTGATAGAATGCAATGTATATCAAGAGAGAAGAACTCAAAATAAATCTAAGGAAAACAAGTATTGAAGATACGATACGTAAAAAGGGATGGAAATATTAGTCTGAATAAGGATTAATGATGGCGAAGTTTCAAATTTGTAGGAGCAACGATATCCTGTACAGCTTCTCCTGAGTTGGAAGTCGGTAAAAGACTGAAAAAAAAGGTAGGAAGAATAAGATTTGCAAATCAAATAGACTGAGTTGGAAGTCAGGAAAAGACTAAAAAAGGTAGGAAGAATAAGATTTGGAAATCAAATAGGCTGAGTTGGAAGTCAGGAAAAGACTAAAAAAGGTAGGAAGAATAAGATTTGGAAATCAAATAGACTGAGCTGGAAGTCAGGAAAAAACTAAAAAAGGTAGTAAGAATAAGATTTGGAAATCAAATAGACTGAGTTGGAAGTCAGTAAAAGACTAAAAAAAGGTAGGAAGAATAAGATTTGGAAATCAAATAGACTGAGTTGGAAGTCAGGAAAAGACTAAAAAAGATAGGAAGAATAAGATTTGGAAATCAAATAGACTGAGTTGGAAGTCAGGAAAAGACTAAAAAAGGTAGGAAGAATAAGATTTGGAAATCAAATAGACTGAGTTGGAAGTCAGTAAAAGACTAACAACTGTAGGAAGAATAAGTTTTGGAATTCAAATAGACTGAGATTGCATACCTAGTATAATTTATATTATACGGACATGAATAAAACTACAATCAGGTGGCAGTTTAGAGTGAAGGAAATCACAGTAGTTCCATAAATGGACGAGATAATGATGAAAAGGAAATGAAGATGGGGAGAACTATGGAACGGGAGGCTGCTGGGGATGAATAAGATTTGTGCAAGAAAAAAATCTAGGAAAGATAAGAGTGGCGAAATTTCACAGATGCCCTTTGTGTCACGCGACATTGGAGATGATGTGAATTCACTCTCAGGCACACACACACACACACACACACACACACACACACACACACACACATATATATATATATATATATATATATATATATATATATATATATATATATATATATATATATATATATATATATATATATATAATCTCTTATTCCATGAAGGTTTTAATTCCACGCTCAACGATTGTCGCATAAAATGAAAGGGCGTACATTACATTAGGTTAGAGGCAATAGTTGGTTTATCTCCTAATCAGCTTACGTCCTCAAGGAGTAAACCGGCTAATCTCAAACTTTGGCTGTAAATATTTATTATTTAGAAATCCTTTATATATTCAGGAAAATTGTATTATGATTTTCATCGTCGAGGATTTATTAATAGTGATTATTGCTGTCTATTTTTTTTAAAAGTCAGACTTCGCTTCACAAATTGTATTTTATTTGCCTTATTATTATTGCCAGAATTTAGTTTTGTTAGTTAGTCCATAAATTATTTGTTTCTTTTGATATCCCTTTATACTAGAATTATTCTTCTCCTAATTATGAACAGAAGTCATACATTTTTATAGCTTTTTTTTCATTAATCTCAATCATCGTAGCATGTATACCTGATATAACGTAATACGTATTTTCATGTTTTGCCGTGATGCATAACTCCGTGTGTAACTTACAATCGATAAGTAAGGAAGTAAAGTTCCCTTTTTAGATTTTTCGTCTTCCAGTTCGGTTCCACATTCTCCCACTACTGTCTCATAAATAAACATGGAAAATTAAGATACCATAAATCAAGCTCCGTAGCGGTACGTGGAATCACTAAGGGGGACTTCCCGTTTCGTTGATATTATTTTATCTTACCTTGAGGCACACTTAGTTACACACACACACACACACACACACACATATATATATATATATATATATATATATATATATATATATATATATATATATATATATATATATATATATATATATATATAGTGTGTGATCTCTGTATATGTGTATTATATATATATATATATATATATATATATATATATATATATATATATATATATATATATATATATATATACACACACACACATATATTGTAAATTAAAGATATATTCTATATAAAACAAAGTTTCTATTATTTATGAGATATCACTACTTGTCTTAGCATACTTGAAAAAAATTAAGATAGTAAGCACCTCTAGATCTTTCAAAAGTAATACATATAACAAATTACAGATACTGGGATAAAGAAATGAGGCAAATACCTTTGTAAAATTCCTGGCTATTTAGCATTGAATTATTAATATTTTCTAATATCTACATGAAAGCGTGAACAGTAACTTGAGACAATCTATTACAATAGTAGTTCATACACACATTGTACATATAAATACACGAGCACACACGCACGATCTGACCATACACACACACATCATATATATATATATATATATATATATATATATATATATATATATATATATATATATATATATATATATATATATATATATATATATATATATATATATATATATATATATACATACACACATCTCAGGTTGAAGAGGTAAAGCATGTATGTCTCTCACAAGATCAAGTTTATCATGCCAACGTTTCACATCACATGATGCATCTTCAAGGCTAAGCCCTTCCTTGACATCCAACATTATCTGTAAATATACCTGTCCCAGATGTAGTCTGGGAACCTACGTTGGATGCACGAGGAGGCTTCTCAAGGTCCGTTTCTGCTCCAACCAAGGTGTCAGCTTCAGGACGGGTTGCACATTGTCCAATCCCGAACTATCCAATGTTTGGAACCATTCTAAGATTTGTGGTACCCACTTGGATATAAACGATTTGAAAGTTACTGGATCTGCCCGTAAGGACTACGAGTTGATGGTGTTGGAGTCGCTTTTTATAAAAACTAATAATGTACCAACACTAAACACCCAATCGTCGTCCACACAATTGTTTATATCATAATTGCCTCTTTGTTTGCTCTCCACGTTCGTTATAGGTTTCTTTCGTTTGCTTATTTTCTCCCTGTCTTTTTAGTCACTTAGCTCTTGCCTTGGTAGGTATTCCTTTCAAGTTCTTGTTTTAATTTTTGTATTTGTAAATGTTTTAAATTTTTAAAGAAGTTTTTCCCGTTGCATAAGTGACATTTTAAGTATTTATTGTCTGTAATTTTCCAGCCTTGAAGATGCATCATGTGATGTGAAACGTTGGCATAATAAACTTGATCTTGTGAGAGACATACATGCCTTTACCTCTTCAACCTGAGATGTTTGTCGGGTCTGTTACCCCTGCGATTCTTATAAATATACACATCGAAATATATATATATATATATATATATATATATATATATATATATATATATATATATATATATATATATATACACATTTATATATACATATATAAAACCACTTGCTTTCAGTATCCTGACACAAACGCAAATGCTTTACGAATATCGCAGAGAGAAACTGATTCTACATTTCTCTCTGGAAAGTCAAAGTTCAGCTGGACGCGGCTTTCCAGTTGAATGTATGACATATTGTATTGCAAGTCGAAATTATACGTGAATGAGTTTTTATTATCTCAGCAGCTCTGTCTTCCAGGACGCATTATCATTAACAAAATTTCTTAAATTATATATTTTCTGTTACTGAATTGGTAATCCTGCTTGCAAAGTCAATTCCTAAAGCTACAGATCTGTTTTCTTAATCAACAGATTTATTTCAAAGCGGTCATTAATGACAAGCAGAATCGTTAGGCATGTAACATCTATAGTTTTATTTTATATCCAGAGAGAGAGAGACCAAGCGTTGATGAGCTACATTAAAAACTAAGAGCTACTTGACCTCACAAAAAAAAGTAGCAATGGATCACAATGAGAGCTGACAGAAACGAAGAACATAAACGTAATCAGTAAAATTTTCTTCACAGTTTGTTCAGCGTAGGTGTCATCTTGAAATGGCCTTGCAAATTAAAGGCATCAGTGAACTTGTATTTCCATGTGGATCGCATTTATTTAACATCACGCTTCCGTGGCAAACTTCAATCAAAAGAAGTCCAGATTAATTAAGGATTTAAGACCTCTAGGAACATTCGATCATAAGAGCGCTTCTTCTCTTCTGTTAACAAACTTTCCCCTTTTTCTATGTGACTCATAACCGGTATTGAACACCTCTTTTTCATCGCACACTCAGTTTATTTTCCCTAATTCGCTGGTAAAAGAAAACTTCATTTAATTTTCTCGTGATCCTTCAGATTAAGGAAGGATGGGATCTACTAACATTTCTAATATAAATGTTCTAATCCTTGATAAGTAAATATTTGTATTTAGAGACGTGAGTTGCAAATACAGTATTTGGCAGATGTGAATTGCATCATGGTATAATATGAGATAAAAGAATTCTAAAATTTGGATGGTTGGTCCGTTAATTTTATTTATTTATTTAGTTATTTTTAATCTAGTAGAATTTCACCAATGAGAACTGACTAATGTTGGTGTCCGAAGAACTCAGAATTTTTTATATTCATTACCTCTCCTGAAAGAAAGTTAATATTCGTAATGTTGGTTGATATATTCACTAAGATTTTTTGAGCAAATTCTGCGATCAAAGATCTAGTTCTTACCTCGACAGTGGCTTAAAAATGTTGGTATTCTCTTATTTTCCTATTTTTTTTAATTTATTTTTATTCGATGTTTTATTTCCATTGCTATTTAATCTGTCAATCTTGAATATATTATATTAATGAGCTGTGGGAGAAAGAAATAACTCTACGAAAGAAGTTTTGGAAGTGGAAGGCAATAATTTTTTGAAATAACAAACTTTTTGTAAACATGAAAGAAGTTATGAAAGTGAATTATGCTCTTCCAATAACGAAGACTTGGAATGTTTCTCTCGGGGTTGAACGGGTAAAGTCAACAATGGAGTTTCTTGAAACCTCGACCCAGTAAATATCGGAGTAGTGTGGAGACTATTGGAGATTTTCCTTTTTTCAGAGAGAAAAGACATTCGCTCGACAGCTGTAAAAGAACAACTGTCTTTCTTTTTGTGTTGCTTTGTTTTTTCTATGATGTATTTTGCTAGTAAATTAGCAGGTCCATAATTTGTAAGGATTTTCGTCCTTTTCAAAACAAATGAGATTTATTTACATTATTCTTATTTGTTGGTTTTAGATTAGAGACGCTACGTGCCGCAACGGCTCTTGCTTATAATAATGAGACAGCAAACAAGAGGCCTAGTGAGCACCTGATTAGAATACGAGAAAATAGCGGCCTTTCGGTGATTAACACTTAGAATTTATACCGATTTGGATATATTATAGAGTAATTACTTGTATAAACATTGTTCTCTAATTTATATGTCCTCATAAACAGGATTACCTTTAAATCGTTACCTTTTATTTTGTCCTTTGAAAAGAAAATATTATTTTACCAAACAAAGGACAAGAATATTCCGTGGTTACAAAATCTTTCAGACACTATGTCCACAAGAGGGTATTTTATAAATCCAAAGCAGAATTACATTTTCTCTTATAAGGACAAATAATTATTAAACTATATAATCATGAATTTATTTATTGTGCAAAATATATTAAGAATTCCATCTTCTGCCAATAAGATGAAGCAATGCTTCTACAAAACTATAATAATCTGAAATTTGAAAGAAAGCGCAAACTGTTATCACTAACAATGCCATTTACGCTATATTTTAAAAGCATCCATTAATATCTATTCCCCCGTTCCTTTTATTTTTTATTCGATAGCAGCAAATGCAATTATTACGTTTTTTATATGAATTTCGTTAACTGCATCTCCACATTTATTTGTTTTATTCGAAACAAAACTGTGTAATACCCCCAATAAAATATATTGCGATTCTAATCCATTAGTGGAAGTAACAAGGAACGCATCTTCCATTCTAAATTTTCTCAATACAATCTTTCGTGATTTTTTAAATCTACAAATAATACATAGTTGAGTTTATACTGTTAAACTTCAAAGACAGAAAACCTAATGACTTTCTAATTCAACCTTACTCATATAAATCATATTCAAATTTCAGTAAAGTAGAGCACTACAGTGTATTTGAATAATGAAAAACCATTATGGCTGTACCGGGATGATATGCAATTTCTCTCTGGATTTTTATAGAGCAACTAGAACAAAGAATTCAATGTAGTCCAACAAAGTTTTATAGATCGTTGAGAAACATACACAAACACAAACACTGATTGGCCCATGTACCATCAGTAGCGCTCTCTCTCTCTCTCTCTCTCTCTCTCTCTCTCTCTCTCTCTCTCTCTATCTCTATATATATATATATATATATATATATATATATATATATATATATATATATAATATATAATATATAAACATATATTATATGTACACAGTATATATGTATGTGTATGTATCTGTGTGTTCGTATGTGCATGCGATTGTATGTTAAAACATAAAAAAAAACATTTATGAAAACTGGAAATAGATGCATAAACCTAACGACATAAAAAGCGATAAAGAAGGGAAAAGGCGGTGAAACATAATATAACTATTAGGTTAAAACGGTTAACAATAACGATCATGATACAAGTTCTCCTTGGAATGTAGGTCAAAAAGAAATAATAATAATAAATAATAAAAAAGGTTGCGAGAAAGAAAAGTAAATGTATCCATATTATTATTCTTCGTTGTCTTATTACTTTCATTAGAAAGGATTTGAAATTAGTCTTTAAAAGCTTGCTTTATTTCGGTTTTTTTTTATAACATAGATTTCGAGAATAGGGTTTGAAGCCTCTGAAATGTGTGTAGAATTGGTGGAGTCATATAGAGCTTCATTTCTGATCGAGCAAAGAAACCGAATAAATTTTTAAGATAAAATATTTGACAAAAATGTCGGTTGAAAATGTGAATGCACATGATGTGTAGCGTTGTATGATACATGGTTCTTGCCTTTCGTTCTGTTTTGTAGTGTTCTGTAAAAGAAAACTATTAAGATGGCTTTGTCTGTCCGTCCGCACTTTTTCTGTCCGCCCTCAGATCTTAAAACCTACTGAGGCTAGAGGGCTGCAAATTGGTATGTTGATCATCCACCCTCCAATCATCAAACATACCAAATTGCAGCCCTCTAGCCTCAGTAGTTTTTATTTTTACTTAAGGTCAAAGTTAGCCATAATCGTACGTCTGGCAAAGCTATAAGACAGGCCACCACCGGGCCGTGGCTGAAAGTTTCATGGACCGCGGGTCATACAGAAAACTCGATTGCGGCGAAGAAACTTCGGCGCATTTTTTACTTGTTTTATCTTAAAGACACATACATTGGAATATCTATCAAAGTTAGTCTCTGTTATTGTAAAATAAGATGGGTGATAACAGATTCCTGTAATAAGATGAACAGGCGGTACCTTGTCAAACGTAAGGGGAAAAACAAATATTTTTGGCATTTGAACGTTAATAAAAAGATTGAATTATTTTGTTCTTATACTGAAAAATATGCCGTGACATTTGCTTGCATTGACGATGAACCAGAATAAAAACGCTATTGATTTGTTATACATTATAATACATTCAAATCATTGTGTTTGTCAATAAAAAAACGTGAAATATAATGTACTTGTAGTTATAGTACATAATCAGTAGTATTTTAAAACAACAAATGCAAAGGAGCTCATAACTAGAATACTTTTTATATACGACATCAAGGATTCAGGAATTATGTAAATGAAGTAATTAATGACATTCACCGCTAAAAGACAGAAATGTTTAGGTTGGACTTTTCCAAAGAGAAAAAAAAGTTGTAGCCTATATGCGAACGCACTACACGGCTAACACGGTAGAAGTGCGTTGGATCGATTCTAATTACAAATCCCTGAGTTCGACAGTGATTTGTAGGTGGGAGTCGAGATCAACTTTTACCTCCCTTGATGGCAGTGTGGTTTAAGGCGTCACTGTAGTCCTGAGTTCTTGTTCTTCCGTGGTTCGAGCCCACGAGACAACGAACTTATTATCAACTAAAAAAATTCCCCTTTAGGCAACATACGGTATATGAAAGATATTTATTTCCGAGGTAGAGCGAATTGGAAATTAACGGACATTCGTAGCTTAATGCCTGTATATGAATCACGGTGACGTGATAAAATTCATGCAGCACTGCCTGCTTGCAATACATCTCCTAAAGGCGTAAATATTTCAAGAAGTTATCACAGCTGAAATTAAAGAAAAATTTATCCGAAAGATTCACTATATAACATTCTATCGGTTCTGGGAAGCAGTAAATGGCATCAGTTTTCTGGAAAAGAAAGAATTTTTCCCGTCGCGAAATTCAGAGTATAATTCAATTAATTTTCTGTACTGGAAATCATTTTCCGTGGTGGCAATTATTTCCAGTCAGCAGTCAGATTATAAAGCCAGAACTGGCTATGTTGATATATAAACCGCAATATAAAAGTACATAAGGAAGAGTCTCGTATTATTCAAGAGCCATTTGTGGTATTAAGTAGATCAGTAGCACGGCTAAGAGAGAGAGAGAGAGAGAGAGAGAGAGAGAGAGAGAGAGAGAGAGAGAGAGACTAGGTTAGCGATAATAAAACGGACAAAGAAAGAGGGCTGAGGTCGATATTGCAAAACAGGGGTAAAAAAATCCACCTCATATTCTTGCTACTTCTCAGATATGCTTTATATTAGTCACTTTTTTACCTTTAGTAAAATACACACACACATACATATACATATTACATATACATACATACATACATATATATATATATACAGTATATACATATATATATGTATATATGAATACACACATTATATATATATATATATATATATATATATATATATATATATATATATATATATATATATATATATATATATATATACGTGTGTGTGTGTTGTGTGTGTGTGTTTGTATCAGAATTATGTGTCATACCATCCGTTAAGAAAAAATTAAAAAGAAAATGTGAATTGCTTTATCATTGTCAGTGTTTTGAAATATTCACTGATAAAAAAAAATGAATAGAAAACTAAATATAAAAACTGAATAGAATACACAATTCAGACTAAAAGAAATGTTGAATTTTTCGAGGTGCGGGAAATAAAAAATGTCGTATGAATAAAAAATAATCTATATCTCATATCAAAAAGTTTCTGTCCATATTGCGGTTGATTTAGAAAAATAGTTTACGCATGTTAAAGCAAGATAAAAAACAAAGTAACCCAGCTTGTATCCATTTATATTCACCCCATGAAGGAAAAAGAATCATGAAAAAACACGAGGGGAGAGAGAGAGAGAGAGAGAGAGAGAGAGAGAGAGAGAGAGAGAGAGAGAGAGAGAGAGAGAGAGAGAGGAAGGGGACGGAAGGAACATAATACAGGTCCGCAGTCACGAATATTTATTGTCAGGAAAGTTTAACTTATCGAAAGTTAAACTTCACAGCAACAATAGTTATCAATTTATTTTGGGTAATAAAACTGTCTCTATTTCCCATGAACCATTTCATGAAAATATATAAATACATACATACACACATACTTACATATGTATATGCATGTGTGTGTGTGTATATATATATATATATATATATATATATATATATATATATATATATATATATATATATATATATATATATATATATATATATATATATATATATATACAAAATAAGGCCCTATAAATATATATATATATATATATATATTAATATAAATATATATATGGTGTGGCATTATTTTAACTCTAAACATATGTAGGTGGCATTAAGTCTCCGATGGTATGGTGACCGTTTCCCAAGGAGGAAGGAAAATAAACAATTCCCTAGTGGTTTTTAGCCTCATTAACTCCCGTTTGACGACGCGTCTGGTAGTCATGTTTCCTGGAACACCTTCTTCAGAAGAGGTTTGAGGATTAACCCATCGATGTTGTCCGGTTTCCAATGTCCTCCTGACAATTTCATATTGTTGGTTTGATTGATGACAGCAGATTCCAGCATCTTTCTTTTGCATGGACAGCTACTTTTGAAAACCAGCTCCGCCCCTCTCCAATTTATGGAATGGCCTGTATCTCTGATATGTAGGAAAGTCCTCGAACTCTCCGAAGCATACCGTACTGATCTTTTGCGAGAGGGATCTACCCATCTCCCCCACATAAATCTCATTAAAATTGCTGCACGGGATCTTGTAAACTCCGGCTTCTTCCCCTTTTTTCTTATTTAAGTATAGTTAATGAGCGAGCTCCCGATGGATTTGGGGTAATGGAAAATAAAAGGATTGTTATATCTGAGTTGTTCGGTGGCTTTTTGGATGTTTTCGTCGTACGGAAGCTCTGTTTTGTTGTTAAAATCTATTTGTCTGTTGTGAGTGGGACCTTTGTAGTATATTTTATTCGCTTTGTTAATAGCCCCCTCGATAATGTGTGCTGGATAGAGCAGTTGCGTTAGGTGTTGGAGGATTGTGTTGAATTCTTTATCTAGGTACCCATTTGAACATATTCTAAGCCCCCTGAGGAATAAGTTGCACCCTACCATGATCTTTACGGAGACATCGTGGTAGCTTAAGAAGTGAATGTAGGAAACAGCGAAAGTGGGTTTCCTATATACTGTGAAAGCATATTTGTTCTGTTCTCTTATGATCATTACATCTAGGAACGGCACTTTTCCGTCCCTTTCCCATTCTGTTTTGAATTTTATGGTCGGAACTAGTGAATTTAGTCTATTAAAAAATTCATTGAAGTCTCCCCAGCTATTGTCCCAGAAGGTAAAAATATCATCTATGTATCTAAGCCAGATCAT
>NC_089758.1:16406733-16484233 GCF_040412425.1 Macrobrachium rosenbergii
TTCACTATAATTATTAATGATACATACAGTACAGATATGTATTATTTAATTATCAAATGACAAATAACTCATATGCCAAATGACGGGATTGACCTCGTTCGGGCCTAAAATATCTTATTCATTAAAAATATTAGTTACAGCGCCAGTTAAACCGGGACAGCTTTTGATCTGTGATTTAAAACAGTACATTTACATCCCTGTTAACGTTGATTATTGAATCAGCCCATTTTATATCTGTTTTAAATAAAAGTGCATATGGAGATTTTAATGTAATTTTTATAAAAGTACTGAAATTACTTTTTATGTTCTACTTTTATGCTAAATTCTCGTTTATTGGCTAGTTTTACATTAATGTCTGTGTTAAAATACAAATCTCGAATTGATTGGATAGTTTTTGAAATGCAACTCTCTCGGTGTCTTTGTAGGTTTGTTGAAGATCATAAGCTGCTCCCAGCATTATATTTTGGGTTTTGTAAAGACCTAGGTACTTGCGATACGCTCTTGTCAATATCTACCGTCTAACAGAGTTCTTTTCATGAGGAAAGCCCTTCGTTGGCTGAGTCGCTTGAACTTCAGACTGTCACTCGATGGGCCGGAGTTCAATTCCCGCGGCCGGCTGATGAAGAGTTAGAGGAATTTATTTCTGGTGATAGAAATTCATTTCTCGCTATAATGTGCTTCGGATTCCACAATAAGCTGTAGGTCCCGTTGCTAAGTAACCAATTGGTTCTTAGCCACGTAAAATAAGTCTAATCCTTCGGGCCAGCCCTAGGAGAGCTGTTAATCAGCTCAGTGGTCTGGTAAAACTAAGGTATACTTAACTTTTCATGAGGATTCAGAGGCACTCATGGTCAATTTAGATTTTAATGCAGCCATTGTCGAGTGAACCATTAAGACTGTTGAACTACATCCACGCGAAAATTTTGCAGTTTCATTACAGTATTTGTTGTATTTTGTCATCCTTCTCAGATCCTTGCACCTTTACTTTTATAGGCTTCTTATTGAAAAATCGATTATAATATACTGTAAAATTTAGCCCTGTGTGTTTCCTCATTCAGACAAATAATGCGGAGTTGTCGCTTTCTATATTTGGCTAGTTAAATTTGATCGTCATTTTAGTCTCCAAAATGTTATAAAGTAACAGCAAAACATTTGCCAAGTAAAATGCCGTTTGTCTTATCCTCTGCTAATATTTGAAAGGAATTAAATTTTTATACATCAGTTTGTTTTAATCAAATGAGTAACCGATTGCATATGCATTAAACCTTTTTTGGCCTTTGACATTTTACTGGCAGATATGTTGCTCTTATATGCAAGAGTCTTTTTCTTGTCGATCATTGTTTTTGGTTTTTGCAAAATGTGAAGTTTCATGCATGAGTGACGAATATTTCAGATATATAAAACAGAGAGCAAAAAGTAGCTGCCATTATCATTCCACTCTTCCCTTCTCCCCTTAGTGATGCGTTTATATACATACACACACACACACACACACACACATATATATATATATATATATATATATATATATATATATATATATATATATATATATATATATATATATATATGTGTGTGTGTGTGTGTGTGTGTGTGTGTGTGTGTGTGTGTATGGGTAAAGTATAGACTTTATATCATATTATATTATAAGCCTTTTGTACCAGTGTATTCATGTAGCTCAATTGACTACACACTTTGAAAATGGGTAGTAACAACAAATGAAAGCCTCCACGGAAGGTGAGCCTACACCATTAAAAGAAAAAAAGATTCTGTATAAATTATTGATTAAATGCGGTAAAATGAAGTTATCAGTGTGACAGATAGCTCCCATTTCCACAATCAAAGCATCATATTTCACACCTTAAAATTACTATCAGTAACAGCTTAATTGTTATAAACATCCACCAAATAAAGTGTCCCTTACTCTAAAGAGGACAGAGAGATTTTTTGTGTACAATATGTTCTTAGATGAAATATGAAATAACAAAACACGTGCTAACATAAATTCGTAATGCGTATTGATCACATGTTTTTCCATGCCTGCTAGCTGTTCATAATTTGATCGCGCCGAAACACATTTCAGGCCTACATATTATGTGTTTGTGCATGTGTGATATGTCGTCAGTGTACGATACAGATAAAATTCATAGTTCTTATCTTCATATTTATGCACGTATTGTCTATTATCTTCAAATATGATTCTGAGATGACATTTTACTTAGCCCAGTTGCGACGTCGCGTCGTATGTTAATATTCTGCAGCGGTGCAAGAATTTTATGAGAAGCTTTTTTGCCAAGATTTTTTTTGTGCGGTAGATGTAATTAGTCTGTTGAGTAATTTTTTTTTATCCTATGCAACTCAGTTTCAAGAAGAAAATAGCGCCCGGACCTTATTTGTACAACATAAAAACGAACTCTAAGTATCAGACTGATTAAATCTGTGAAAATTCTAATGTATTTGCACTCCATGTTTTAAACACGATTGTGTTTGGAATGCAAAGTAAGCCATAAAGTTAGGCGACTTAGAAAAATCAGAAATAATGGCAATTAAAGGTGATACTAAGCCTGTTAAATTTCATGAACCGCTCTTTATTTCCCAGGTGGGATATCTATTAACAAATTGATACCTGTGCATGCAACTGAAGGATTTTTATCTTAACTGGGGCAATAGGTTTCTTGGCTAAAAGTCGTCTGGAAAACACTTTTGGTTGTCTATCTCTTGAAATTACAATTACTAATGCTAATTGGTATCTTGACTTTTGGTTTTTTAACATAAAGAGTAGTATTCATTATTCTGATTTCTCGTCAGCGTTTACTAAAGTTCTACTCAATGAATTTAAGATTTACAAACGCTATATTTTCAACATTGTCTACTTGAAAAAAAAAAATTTTCTGGCCCCCATTCTGATTAAAATAGGGAATAGGATTTAGAGGAAGAAATGTTAAGAGCAAATTAGTTATGCAGTGAAGAGCAAAGAGAGAAAGAGATGAGAGAGAGAGAGAGAGAGAGAGAGAGAGTTTATTTCGTAAGAGATTTCATGGATTTACAGGCGTAATGAAAGGGATGAAGCCGAGATCTTATTTCTGAAAGACAGGGTTTCGCCCCAAAAATTACCAACCTCCTTTGGAATTACGTTTTCCTAATTTTTCTTGTTTTTAGTCCGTACTGAATCTTTCTTCTTCTTTTTTTTGAGGATCATATCTTCATTTGCTAAGGAATTCGTGCCCAAATTCTTCATTTTCCGACCACGAAAATAAGGCCGAAAAGCTTAAAAGACAAACTAATAATCTCCTTTGAGAGATTTTTCTTTACATACAAAAGAAAATTAACTGGGTATTTATGTATGTCTGTATGCATCATTTACCCTCCGAAAGTTTGTTCAGAAAGCTAGTTAACGTAGCCAAAGTTTATTAAGAAAGGATATCTGATGCAAACATTTAATATACTTCCGCAAGTATAAGTATAGACAATGGTGATTAAAGATTTCAAGTATTATCGCTTCGTCATACCATCTCTCGAACCCCATATTATTCAACAATATTTCCCCAGTTATTAACAATGTTTCTCTAATCAACACTTAAAAGAGTTTTATGGATGTTGAGAGGGAATCAGAACTAGTAATATAAGTAGTTGATTCAATGTTGTTCGTCGTCTCGAACGTTTAATAAGAATCCTTCCTATTGTCTCTGATATATATATATATATATATATATATATATATATATATATATATATATATATATATATATATATATATATATATATATATATATATATATATATATATATATATATATATATATATATATATATATAATATAATTTCTATGATTCCAAACAAGATGATTACAAAGAAGTTCGTCGTTTCCATAAAGGAACCAGTAATTATTTTTTTTGTGAATTAAAGGCCTTGAAACAGATAAAATTTTTTTGGCATATTGTCAACAATTTTTAATAGGCAAGTATTTGATAAGTGAAATGAAATATATCAGAGGCGCCAGTAGTAACTTGCCATCTTACCATCAAATTTTAGGTCGAAAAAAAGTTGAGATAATTAAAAACTGTTTTTCCCTTTTGCACAAACAGTAACTGAACCCAACGACCAAACAATCCTTGCTGACTGCTTTTTCTACAATTAAAGTACTCAGCAAAAACATGGACCAAATCAACCACCCAAGAAGACTATCAAGTAACTACCCGATCACCGTAAAACTCAGAATTAATAACCGCTCTTTGCAAAGTCCCCCATTCGAAAACGTTCATTACGAACCGACAGGCGGACGTCTATTGGAGACACCGGAGCTCATCCTTTGCAGGGAGAACTGGAGATGATGAGTTATTTCGCCCTCAAGATGGAGGAGAGGGGAAATTCATCAAGCAAGTTATTTCAGCGTCGGTGCACACAACGCTGTGTGTGTCTCTGAAGGCCCTTTCAGTCCGGGATGAAGGATCGAGCTCTGTGAAGTCACTTTGGTGCGAGTGGCTCCCAGTGTAATCATCTTGGTCTGCTCCTCTGCTTGTTTGTGTTTGATGGTGAAGTTGTTTCGGGGTTTATTTCGTCATATGTAATCGGGAAATAGTGGTTGACATACTCGTATATTAGCTTTAATATTGTAATTGCTTCAGCTTATTATGGGATTCGCTACCCAGATAATTTTGGTTTCCCAATGATTGGCATTGCTCTCTCTCTCTCTCTCTCTCTCTCTCTCTCTCTCTCTCTCTCTCTCTCTCTCTCTCTCTCTCTCCGTGAGACAAAGACACACTGTCTGTAGTTGCTCAAGATTTTTTTTCTTTTTGCAAGCGTTGGCTTAATTGGAACAATAGTTAGTGTATCCTCATGACATCACATCCAATGATGAGGGAAGTCGAAAAAAATCAACGGTGCTTTAAAATACATCACTTAATTCGGTTATGACACAATTCATAACAAATACAGAATTGTAAACTTTCTGAAATTATTACAGCAACCATATTGTACTCAAAAGCCATTTTGAAACTAGATTTAGTTAAACAAGTTAATAAATTGTTTTCATCTCTCGTTAAACCATTTGTTTCTTTTTTTGTAACATCAATCCTATTAATTTTATTTATGAGGTTTAATTATAATTTGAATTACAGTAATAGTGAAGAAAGTTACTGACAGACTCCAAAGGTGATATGTCGGTTATTGTGGATTTAACCTTCTTTATGCTAGCAGTGGCCCTTACATAAGTAAGTTGTTCAGTGGAATAAAAGGTCTGCTGTTGACTTCTGGACTCTCTCAATCAAATGAGACCCAGTTCATAGTGCATAAAAATAATTATTATAGTATTTTTTTTATTAATCTAGTGTAAATTATATATAGCTCCTAAACTAAATCAAATATCTAGACTAGCATTAATTACCCTTTTTATTAGATATCATGAGAAGATTTTTTTCTAATGCCGATAACAATGAAGAAGTAAATGAGCACTGGTATGGCAAGAAAATTCCACTATAAAAAAATACGTTTTTCATAAAATTACCAAGTTAAGTTAACACATTTAAAATTAACACAAAATGCAATGTATGGAATTTCTTTATTAGAACACAGCATTGTTAGTGCACATCACTCGCAAAAGGAAGATAAAAAGAAAGCACAACAGGGAATTCAAGACATTCTATTAAACTTGAAAAAAAAAGCAAAACAACAGCACACCATGGAATCCAAGACAGTCTGTCAAGCTTAAAAAAAACAGCAGCACAACGGGGAATCCAAGATATTCTATTAAGCTTGAAAAAAACAAGCAAAACAACAGCACAACAGGGCCAAGACATTCTATCAAGCTTTAAAAAAACAGCAGCACAACGGGGAATCCAAGACATTCTATAAGCTTGAAAAAAAGCAAAAGAACAGCACAACAGGGAATCCAAGGCATTCTATCAAGCTTAAAAACAGCAGCAAAAAAAGATATTCTATTAAGCTTAAAAAAACAAGCAAAACAACAGCACAATAGGGCCAAGACATTCTATCAAGCTTTAAAAAAACAGCAGCACAACGGGGAATCCAAGACATTCTATAAGCTTGAAAAAAAGCAAAAGAACAGCACAACAGGGAATCCAAGGCATTCTATCAAGCTTAAAAAAAACAACAGCACAACATGGAATCCAAGACATTCTATTAAGCTTGAAGAAAAGCAAAACAACAGCACAACAGGGAATCCAAGACATTCTATCAAGCTTAAAAAAAAAAAAAAAAACAGCAGCACAACGGGGAATCCAAGACATTCTATTAAGGAAAAAAGCAAAACAACAGCACAAAAGGGAATCTTTTATCAGGCTTAAAAAACAGCAGCGCAACGGGGATCAAGACATGCTATCAGGCTTTAAAAAAGCAAACAGCAGCACAGAATCCAAGATATTCTATTAAGCAGCAAAACAACAGCACAACAGGGGCCAAGACATTCTGTCAAGCTTTAAAAACAGCAGCACAACGGGGAATCCAAGACATTCTAAAAAAGCAAAGAACAGCACAACAGGGAATCCAAGGCATTCTATCAAGCTTAAAAAAAACAGCACAACATGGAATCAAGACATTCTATTAAGCTTGAAGAAAAGCAAAACAACAGCACAACAGGGAATCCAAGACATTCTATCAGCTTAAAAAAAAAAAAAAAAACAGCAGCACAACGGGGAATCCAAGACATTCTATTAAGCTTGAAAAAAGCAAAACAACAGCACAAAAGGGAATCCAAGACATTTTATCAGGCTTAAAAAAAACAGCAGCGCAACGGGGGATCCAAGACATCCTATCAGGCTTTAAAAAAAAGCAAAACAGCAGCACAGCGGGGAATCCAAGACATTCTATCAAGCTTGGAAAAAAAGCAAAACAGCTGCACAACCGGGAATCCAAGACATTCTCTCAAGCTTGAAAAAACAAACAGCAGCACAACGGGGAATCAAAGACGTTCTGTCAAGCTTGCCTTGTTGCATCAAATACAGCTGATAGTAGAATACACCCACTGCATAAAAATAAAGTTTTAAGTAACTCAGACGTGATATAATATCGTTTATCCAATACCCCTGCGCTATTCCAGCAACTGGATTGAGACATGTAATGCAATCTTATCATTTAAAGAGTTTATACTACCCCAAAAACCCCCAATTGACTTATTCTTCCTTTATACAGAAAATCCTGTCTCCATGGTTACTATCAGATATGTTCTCAAGTATGCAGCAATAGCATTTTCTTGCAGTGAACAAAGAACAACTTCTGAATTTAGAGGAAACTCAGAGGAATGCGCTAATTTCTATCTTATTTCTCAAACGAAATTAACTCAGCATTTGCATAATTATGAATTAATATCCATCCTAATTAAAAAATACAAATATTTCATAATTTTGTATTCATGAAAGAAAGGTGATTTTTAGTCAATGATACTGTAATTATTGATATGAATTTTATTTCAAATACAAAAAAAGACATATATTCCACTGAGTCTACGTCAGCAAAAGAATAAACATGAGTAAGAAAGATTGAATTAAATACTGCAGCAAAAAAAAATTTCGAGAGTGCTTGATAAGAAATATCAATCTCCGGGTGAAATGAAAAATAGAGACATAGGAAAAGATAAACATATTTTTCTATTTCAAAAAGCTAAAAACAGTCGGGAAAAAGAATATAACTAATACATTTACACGAACTGGCTGATTGAATAAATAAAAGCGGGATTGGAGCTGAAAAGTTTTAAAAATAGATGCAAATAATGGTATATTAGATTACTGTGAAAATCATGTATTTAATCATATATTTATTTCTTATGTGAAGGAAAAACACGATAAAACGATATTAAAGCAAATGGATTTTGTATCTATTTGTCATGAAAATTCAAAGAGAACCTCTAGATACGTTTTTAACGAAAGAGTCTTTCGCAAGACAATTCTAGAATAAGAGAAATATTGTAAAAATTGCAATGATTTGTAATTTACGATGGGATATATTATGACAGAATATTAAAATATAAAAGATGAGAAATTTTAAATCGTTTAAAGATCAGCAACCTAACGGGGTATCCAAGACAATCTATCAAACATGCATGGTTGCATAAAACACAACCTAACGGGGTATCCAAGACAATCTGTCAAACATGCATGGTTGCATAAAACACAGCTTCTAATAAGTAAAACAGAGCCACTGGATAAAGACAGAATTTTACACGACTCTCACGAAACGTGCTGTTATGTAGAATATCTCATAGACCTGCCCTGCACTGCAAACAGATTTGACGCATGTAATGCAGTCTCGATGTAAAACACCAAATGAATTATTCTTTTGTAAAGCAAATCATGTCAGTGTTTACTATGAAATGCGTTCTGAAGTATTTAGCAAATCGCATATACCTGCATTTAACAAACAAAAAACCCTCTTTTGAAACTAGAGGAAACTCAAATGCTTGTATATTATGAGGAAAGGACTGACTTTCATCATATTTAACAAAGTAAATTAACTCATCATTTATGTGTTTAAGAATTAATTTTCAACCTAATTCAAAAGGCAAAATCCCTTCATCATTTTGTGTTTTTAAAGAATCGTGCTAGAATTCTAATCAGTGGCACTTTAGTTATCAATATGAATTAGATTTCAAAGAAAAAAAAGGGTAAAAACTTTTCATATATTCAACTGAGTCTGCGTTGGTAAAAGAATAAACATGAGTAAGAAAGATTGAATTAAATATTGCAGCACAGAAAAAAAAAATATTCGAGAGTGCTTGATATGAAATATCAACCTCCGGGTGAAATGAAAAATAGAGGCACAGGAAAAGAGAAATATATTTTTCAATTTCAAAAGCTAAAAGCTATCGGGAAAAAGAATATATCTTAATACTTTAACACGAACTTGCTGACTGAAGAAAAACCAGCGGGATTCGGCCGGAAATTTGTTAAGAATATGGGTAAATAATGGTGTATTAGATTACTGGGAAGAGAATATATTTGTTTCTTCTTTAAGACGATAGTAAATATCATTCTTGATGCAAAAATATTTCGCAATGTAACTGGAGAATAGGAGAAGTAAAAATTATAATAATTATTAATTAAGGATATATTGTAAAAGATTAATAAAATATAAGGAAATCTTAGTAAAGGAAAACTTCACACTTAAAATGAAGAGAAATTTGGGAAAATTTAAATTGTTTAAAGATTTGCAACCTAACGGGGTATCTAAGACGATCTATCAATTGAGCATACCTTGTTGCAAATTGATTCCAGGCATGTAATACAGTTTTGTAAAGTAAAACGAGTACAGTCCTAAAAATATCAAATGCCTTACTGTTTTTTACATAAATTCCTGTCTCCATACTTACTACCAAATGCATCCTTCCTAAAGTATACAACAAATCGCATATTTCTACATTTACCCCATAGGGGGATAGTGCCCTCAGTGAACCTCCCGCGATGCACCGTAGACATTACTAAAGGTTCTTTGCAGCGTTCCTTCGGCCCCTAGCTGCAACCCCTTTCATTCCTTTTACTGTACTTCCATTCATATTATATTTCTTCCATCTTGCTATCCATCCTCTCCTAACGTTTATTTCATAGTGCAACTGCAAGGCTTTCCTCCTGTTACACCTTTCAAACCTACCTACTCTCAATTTCCTTTCCAGCGCTGAATGACCTCAAACGTCCCAGTGCTTGCCCTTTGGCCTAAACCCTATATTCCATTTCATTCCATTCCACATTCCTGCATTTAGCAAAGAAAAAATCTATATTGAATATAGAGGAAACTCAAATGCTTGTATACTATAAGGAAAACACTCATTTCCTCATCTTTTCCAAAGTAAATTAACTTTTACTTGTATACTTATGAAGTACTCTCCATCCTGTTTCACAAAACAAATTATTTCACTGTTTTATATATATGCATTTATATACATACAAGAAAGGTGATTTTTAATCACCGGTGCTGTAATTATTAATATAGATTAAATTTCAAAATTAAAGAAAAAAAAATCTTCGCCATATATTCAACGGGGTCTGCGTTAGTAAAAGAATTAAACATGAGTAGGAAAGATAGAATCAAATATCGTAGCATAGAAAAAAATATTCGAAAATGCTTGATATGAAATATCAACCTCCTGGTGAAATGAAAAATAGAGGCACCGGAAAAGAGAAATATATTTTTCAATTTCAAAAGCTAAAAGCTATGGGGAGAAAAAACACAACTTAATATTTTTACACGAACTTGCTGATTGAACAAAAACCAGCTGGATTACAGCTGAAATTTTTTAAGAATAGCGGCAAATAATAATGTATAAGAGTACTTGTTTTTATATCAAGGGAAAAACACGCCATTAAAACGGTAGTAAATTAAATTGGTTTTGTTTTTTATGTTATAAAAAAGTTGGATAGAATAACCATTAAATATATATTTCACCGGAAAAAAATTTTCCCATAATGTAAATGGAGAGTAAGTGAGGCGGTGTAAAAAAAATTGCAATAATATATACCTGATGATAGGATATATTTTGAAAGATTTGTTAAATATAAGAAAAGACTTAGAAAAGATAAACTTCTCAGTTAACAAGATGAGAAATTTTAAATTGTTTGAAATATACGGAAAGGTAGTCTGGTAGTTGTTTAGCTACTCAAGAAATTCACTCGTGTGTTGCATGAGCCGTATTTATTTATTGTTGAATGAAAATTGATTTTGTCTGGTTTAATCATCGAGAGAAGTTATAAATCATTTATTTTTACTGATAAAGCATTCATATATTATTTAGCAACACCATTGTACTGAAAAGAAATCAGATGCACAGAGAATTATATTTTACACACACACACATATATATATATATATATATATATATATATATATATATATATATATATATATATATATATATATATATGTGTGTTTTTTATATTTATATAATTGTGTGTGTGTGTGTGTGTGTGTGTGTATTACCATTCACCTTTTTCCTTTTATAGCAGCTGGGTCACAAGGGTATATATTGTCATGTAAAATTATAGCAGTTTCATAAGTACCTAAACAAACGAGCTAAAACTTGACAAAGAAAATGGGCAAAATTGAACGTAATTTGTCCTTTCTTTCCTTTCAAAGCTTAAATATTTTTTATCTGGATAAAAAAAATGCCCATTTTCGTTTAACAATTTTACACCAGTGGGGTACACCACATAATTTATCTGAAATACAAGAAGAATTGCTGAGATATTTAATTGTTTCATGCATTTACCTTAAGCTGTGCATCTATACTAAATGCTTCGTAATAGTTATAGTCTGGTTGGAAATGGAAATTGAACATTTTTCTTTTTCTGGTCTGGATGTACTCAGAAATATTATAACATTTGAATTAGGAGAATGTTTATTCCCACGAATATTGCAATACTATCAGTCATTTTATTTTCACGTCACAAATGGCCACCATGAAAGAAAAAAGAAATATGACAGTGGAATATAGATGTAAAGCATCATAGTCTATTTCATTTATTCTGAGCATTTTAAACTCTAAATTCTTACGCTGTGTTTATCCCTTGTATTCATAGTGTCATCTTTTTCAGTGCCTTAATTTTGCACTAGGGGAAATTCTTGGCTAGATTAGATTCGTATTTAAAACCCTTCTTTCAAGGAGAATTTTTCCCAAAACATTTAGGCTGCGTTAATATAGCTTTTATTTCATCTACTGAAGCTCCTCTCTCAAATCGTTACAATAACTTTTAATGAAACACCAAATCCTAAGAAGTAAATTAGATATTGGATGATAAATATATCCATTTTTTAGTTTTCTGTAAAAGAAAACTATTGAGATGGCTTTGTCCGTCCATCCGCACTTTTTCTGTCCACCATCAGATCTGAAAAACTACTGAGGCTAGAGGGCTGTGAATTGGTATGTTGATCATCCACCCTCCAGTCATCAAACATACCAAATTGCAGCCCTGTAGCCTCAGTATTTTTATATTTTATTTAACGTTAAAGTTAGCCATGATCGTGCATCTGGCAACACGATAGGACAGACCACTACCGGGCCGTTGCTGAAAGTTTCATGGGCCTGGGCTCATACAGCATTATACCGAGACCACCGAGAGATAGGTCTATTTTCGGTGGCCTTGATTATACGTTGTAGCGGCTGTACAGAAAACTCGATTGCACCTAAGAAACTTTGGCGCATCTATTACTTGTTCTTTATTCAGCACGTTATATTAGATTTCTTTTACTATCTCAAAACTTTGATGCATAAGCTGCATATCTTGAGGAGATGAACTCTAATGCTGACTGAAGCGCCCGAGGAGGCGACAACTCCAAACTTTAATTATTACCCTGCTACACGTCGGGTTAGCAGATACGAGGTAAGATGGCGTCATTATTTCCCAAAAACTTTTTTCAATTAATCTCGTCACACGAAAATTCTGCATTATTAAATTACCAAAGTTTGTATCATACTGCTGAACTGTAATCGATAAACAAATTATCAGCACACTGCTTAAATTGATTAAGTTCTGATTGTGGGGTTCGGGTTCAGGAAATTTTATAGTTCATATTATTATTATTATTATTATTATTATTATTATTATTATTATTATTATTATTATTATCATTTCAGTAGATGAAACTTATTAACATGGAACAAGCCCACGGCGGCCATTGACTTGAAATTCAAGCTGCAAAAGAATGTTGGTTTCAACTTCCCACCACAGACCCCACACTGTGGCAGTAACTGATCATGATACAGAGCCAGTGATATCTCATCGCCTTGGGGGAGGCGCGAACCCGTGACATCTGAGTGGCATTCCACGGGAATAACCACTATACCAGAGGACCAGCTAGCAGGAAAATATCTGTGTAACGTAACAGTATAAATATCAAACCCACTTCTATTGTTGACAATAAACCCACACCCCCTAAAAAAATTATTACATATTTTCAGTTAGAAAAGCTTGAAAAAAATTCAGTTGTTTTATGGATACTGAAATAGAAATAAAAGCTCGCCTTGATCCACCAAAATGTAATTTGCAAAAACTCCACCATTACAATTACTGAAGGAGAGGCCATTGTTATTGGCTGGTAAGCTGGATAACATTTATCATTTCTATTTATTCATGTAGTTATTTTGTACAGATTTGGGAAAAATTATTTTCTTTTACCTGTTAAGAGTAAAGTAAGTATACCTTAGTTTAACCAGACCACTGAGCTGATTAACAGCTCTCCTAGGGCTGGCCCGAAGCATTAGATTTATTTTGCGTGGCTAAGAACCAATTGGTTACCTAGCAGCGGGACCTACAGCTTATTGTGAAATCCGAACCACATTATAACGAGAAATGAATTTCTATCACCAGAAATAAATTCCTCTAATTCTTCATTGGCCGGGTGGGGAATCGAACGCGGGCCCAGCAGAGTGCTACCTGAGAACGATACCCACCCGTCCAATGAGGAACAAGAGAGAGAAAGAGAGAGAGAGAGAGAGAGAGAGAGAGAGAGAGAGAGAGAGAGAGAGAGAGCCTTGTCCAGTTTTCTGTCGAGTTGGACCTCTTTATCTCTTTGTCTTTCTTTCTGTATTCCTGTTAGTCTATATTTCAATTGATAGCTTCATGGAAATAAAGATAAATAAAGATTTTCCTGTCTTCTCTTTCCGTAAACAGCTAAATCATTTTCTGCTCTTCGTGCTATTGATCTACCAATATCTATCTATCTATCTGTCTCACAATGTCCCTTAGTTTCTCTTTTTCTTACCTTCTCTTGGGAAATCACCAGATGTTCTACCGAAGCTTTCTTTGTTTCGGATAAATATATTATCATGACATCACTCCAAGGGCAAGTATTCAGTGCCAAGTAAATTGAAAATAGAAAATTATTTTCTTGCATCATCAGTCTCCACTTATTATTTTGTGTTAATGGAAGTAGGTGTTTGAATGCGTTCATAATTATTTCATTTAAACAAGTATTTATATAAATGTAAACGTACATATATATCTATATATTATATATATATATATATATATATATATATATATATATATATATATATATATATATATATATATATATTATATATATATATATTATATATATATATATATATATATATATATATATATATATTCATATATATATATTATAATATATGTATTTATATATTGCATATATATTATATTATACATATATAAATATATATGTAAACATTATATATATATATATATATATGTATATATATAAAATGGAGAGAGAGACATTAAAAAATATCCTGTACAAACCAATTTTTCTAAAGAGACTAAGGTAATTTTACTGGGTAGCCTATATCAGTAATGGCGATGTACATAGTACGACGGGATACGTTTCCATTACTGCTGTTAAATGGAGCGAATTTTTGCGTTGTTCCTCTTTCCATAAATGACTGTGGTAAAGAGAGAGAGAGAGAGAGAGAGAGAGAGAGAGAGAGAGAGAGAGAGAGAGAGAGAGAGAGAGAGAGAGATTTGATATAGTCAATTTGCGTCGAGTAACGGGGCACAGCAAAGGAGCGAATGATGAAAGAGAATATTCAGAGAAAACATTTGTCAAAGTGGTCTGGAAAGTTTAGAGGCATCGTCACGTCCGTTGTTTTATTGTTAAGCCTTTCATTCGTTGCCGCTGGATTGTTTTGTTATTGTGGAATTGTGCTTTCATTTCCTACGTCATAAGTTCACCAATAGTTTTGTGTATTTCCTGTTTTATTTCGACTAAACTTCAAACGGCACAAAAATATAGTTAGTTTTTATACCTGCATTCGCCTCTTATTTGCAACTTTTATGGAAAATACACAAAGATAATCCTGTAACCCTCTTTAAACACACACACACACATATATATATATGTGTATATATGTATATATATACATACATACATACATACGTGAATATATATATATATATATATATATATATATATATATATATATATATATATATATATATATATTTGTGTGTGTGCACATTTGTATGTGAACGTATGGTACGCATTTTCACATGCCTGAGAGTCCTTAACTTTCTGTGTTCCTCTTAATGGGTGGATCAGATTATATCTATAAGCTAAAAAAAAAAAAAGCAAACGAGAATTAAATGCACAAAGCTCTTGCATGAAGGAATCTGTCAGGTTCTGACGAATCTTGCTAAAACTTGAGCAGATACATTTTTGCTACTGTAACATTGTTTTAGATATATATATATATATATATATATATATATATATATATATATATATATATATATATATATATATATATATATATATATATATATATATATATATATATATATATATATATATATATATATATATATATATATATATATATATATATATATATATATATATATATATATATATATATATATATATATATATATATATATATATATATATATATTGATTGATTGATTGATTGATTGAGAGATAGTAAAAGGCATTTTATTAGACAGACAGAGATACCAGCACAAGGGGATTAAGGAAATTTTGTTAAACACTAAATGATTTCCATTAAATGAACAGAGTTTTCTAAAACTATATGGTCGCCTCCGTGCTTTTCCAAGCCCCGTCACAATTTTATATTTCAAGTAATGACAGCTTGTTCAAAAAGATATTAGTCACAGGCCGTACAGTAGATTGCTGTTGGAAAAAACTAAACAGATGAGCTTAATGATAAAAGCAAAATTCAATTCCTTTCGGTCTTTATATCAATAAACTTTTTTTTTTTTAATGAAGAGCAGATCTTTAATATTATTACCTTCAGGTGTTTACATATATAGTCGTACAGTAAAAATCCAGTTGAGTTGTGTTTTTTCCTATGATTATTTACACCAGTTAATTTTGTTATCCATATCATAGATAAGACAAAAATCATTGATTTCAGTAATGTGCAACCCTATGCATATGTTAACAAAGGGGCAATAAGGAAAAAATATTGCTGGTATCTAATTCACAAGTAACTGCACTTGCACACTTACTTGTAAGGTGCTCTCACTAATTACTTGTAAAGTGCTATCACTTATGTTACAGATGAATATAACGTAGTGGGTAAAAATGCTCTCACTAATGTTACAGATGAAAATAACGTAGTGGGTAGTGAATATTATTCTTAATATTACAGCAGTACTTTTCTCCTTATCATTTTCTTATAAAAGATATCATTGGTAATATTGGGTGTTGTTAAGAAAATGTTTAAATTATGTTTATGTTTCTCAGAAAAAAACCAAGGAGAGGAGGGGGAGAAGGAGCCAGAGAAAAGAATAGGTGTATGGAATAAGGAGAGAGAATACTGTTGAAAGAAGAAGAGAAAAGGAATGAATATCTTGATGAATGAGAAGAACCCACTTGATTCTCGACAGATCCTGACTAATTGAAGCGTCTTCGACGAAGATGGAGGAAAACCAAAGGGGAGAGAGAGAGAGAGAGAGAGAGAGAGAGAGAGAGAGAGAGAGAGAGAGAGAGAGAGCAACTGTGTATAATTCAGTCAGTTATCACTCATATTGTACTTAACGCTTTCTTTCTTTTTGAAAAATAAATAGAATGAACAAATTTGCAAGCATCAACAATAGTGACATTAATTGTTCGTTTGAGATCATATGGGCTTTTTCGAGTGATGTTCTTTTGTCACTAAAACACTTCTTGTCCTTATAACTCTTCTAGCATACCGGCTTTCAGTCATTTAGACAGTAACTGACTTGAGGCATAAGTGACTGACTATCTCGCCACTTTTGTGACTTCATCAGAGTCATTTGACTGGCATGAAGTTAAATTAACTGGTTTACAGATACTGGAGTCACGAGAGTAGGCAGAAATGAACTCATCAGACACTACTCAGCGACGTCAGCCAGTGTTAATCCATTTAATCTCTTAAAATCCGACGGGAGATTTCGCCGATCAAGTGATTTGTAAGTGTATCGGCGACTGAGTCGATGGCAGAGATTCATTCAAACCTTTTTAGGTTTTTTATTTATTTATTTTTTTTGTCTGGTAGTCGTGCCAAAATTTAGTGGTCCAGTAAATTCGTGTACAGTTGCCTGTGTCCTAAACATATCAACTTCATGCTCGCATAAAAATGAAACTAATAATAATAATAATAATGATAATAATAATAATAATAATAATAATAATAATAATAATAATAATAATAATAATAATAATAATAACAATGCTGAGAAATTCACAATATTGTGATAAACTTATATAACAAAAATCCACAATTATATAAATTGTATTAACATGCAAAACACAAAAACAAAACGTGTTTTTATCTTGTGCCTATTAATACAGTTTATTTATATAAGTGGATTTTTATTACATAATAATAATAATAATAATAATAATAATAATAATAATAATAATAATAATAATAATAATAATAATAGTAGGATGCAACCCGGAACCCCACACTATAAAAAAAAACACCATCCAGTCGAATAGGATGACTGTGATAGACAAAAAAAAATAATAATAATAATAAAAGTAGTTTTGTAGACAAGTGCATTATACAAAAAAGTCCGTTTTGAATATTTCCTTAACAATATTTACCTGTAAATCATCAATAACAAATGAAGCGCTGAATAAAAACCACGCTATTTACTCGTAACACAAAGTAACTTATTGACCTCCATATGTCATCCGCTTAAGGACCGCTGTTAAATCAAGGACACTGGCCTGTTTATTCTACAACAGCAACAACGTGTTATATAAAATAACTTTCTCGGGTTTTGATAAAATTTACAATGTCTGTGAAAGACTTGGTCTGGGTCCAGAGGTCCAGACAAGGCCTTTACTATCGCTTACCCTAACACACCACACAAACACACCTATTGACCTCGGTAATGAGCAAGGGTCCCTATCGGGTTAGGTTACCTAAGATGGCTTGATTTAGAACAACAGCATCTTCCCAGTTATAAAAATATCTAGCTTGGCTAAGACTAATGCTGCACGATGAATGCATTATAATATTGAAAGAGACATTTCATTCAAGTAAATAAATTGTAATAAAAGATGTTTTTCCCGGCAAAAGAAATTGGACTGGAATATTCACGAACAAATCCCCTTTGAATAAATTAAATGATTCTTTACGTGCAAGATCTGAAATACTTTTCTATTTATTCATATCATCAGCTTACATTTTTCAGTCTTCAATGTATAGTTGAAAACCAATATTTGTTTTGAAGTATTCTTTTTGGATTTAATATTTCCTTCCTTGTTCATTTTTTTAAAACCATGAACTCTTAGTCTTTTAACTTATACTAGTTTTTCCCTTTCACAGTTTTTGTGGTCAAGATTTCTCTCTCTCTCTCTCTCTCTCTCTCTCTCTCTCTCTCTCTCTCTCTCTCTCTCTCTCTCTCTCTATTTTTTTTTAGTAATGGAACCAACCTCGGATCATTCCTGCGTGACAATAGATCGTTCGTGTGAAACCCGATACGACTTTATGAAATGTAAAGGCAATTCAGCAATTTTTTTTTATATTTTATCGTTATAACGTAAGACATACATGTGATAAGCTCAGATATCGTAATAACATACATTATTTAGTTTTATCATTGATAAAGATGAAAGACTGCCTATATATACTGTGTGTGTGTGTATGTATATATGTATATATATATATATATATATATATATATATATATATATATATATATATATATATATATGTGTGTGTGTGTGTATATGTGTGTATATATATATATATGTATATGTATCTACATATATGTGTGTGTATGTGTGTGTGTGTGTGTGTGTGTGTGTGTGTGTGTGTGTGTGTGTAAAATGACAAGTCAGAAAATGCCCAAAAAACTTCCAAATGTCAACTGATAGAGGACTGTTTACCAAACAGAAAAAGAGATAGCGATAGATGTGTAGAAAACAAGCTAAGCTAGTGAATTATCGAAACAAATAGAAGGAAGGACATAGACAATGTTGAAATAAAAAAAAAAAAGAAGAATAGATACCCATATGCGAGTTAACATCGGGTTCAATGTTATTCGATTATAACTCTTAAACAAGACTACATGAAGGGCCAGTTTAAATTGGCATCCAGTATTCATTAGAATGAATTCAATTACTATTCTTATATAATCATACATAAGGACCAACACACATTCATTCCCAGGAATTCTTATTAATAATTTGGTTACGAACGCTGATCTCTAAAACAGCTTTTCCAAATGGGTTGTGCCGCTTCCGAAATCTCATCCGCCTGGGTCATTTTAGTTCGAAATCCCCGGAAATTAGATTAACGTCATTGCTAATAAACTAAATGTCACTTCACTATTGAAGCCCCGCGTTATCCCAAGAGATTCCAAAGTCGTTTGTACCGAGAATCCCTCCGAATTATGATGTTAGGTGCTGGCAGGATATATTTTTCGGTGCTTATAATAACTGGGATGCATATGTATGTGCTGATGATGTACACACACACACACGCTATATATATATATATATATATATATATATATATATATATATATATATATATATATATATATATATATATATGTATATATATATATATATATATATATATATATATATATATATATGTATATATATATATATATACTACATACAAATATATATATATATATATATATATATATATATATATATATATATATATATATATATATATATATATATATATATATATATATCCCTTCTCTGTGGTAATTCTTTTTATGAAAGTGTTTTTAAAATATTCAAATTCCTTAAAACCAAAATTAAATCAAACTATTTCTCAAACTTTGGTTTGTTTGCTAAATATACTTCATACTCGAAGAAAGAAGTATTTATGTTTATGATTCCTTTATAAAGAATATAACTTTAAATTTAATTTAAATTTTCATTAAGTGCTTTATCTGGATCAGTTTTACTTCACAGAAATTTTTTACGTTGTAAAAACTCCTTCTTCATAATCCCCAAATTTTTCTGAAAGGTATTTTTAAGCATTCAAAACCTAATATTTATTAAAGCATTTTCTTCTGTTGCTTTAACAATTTCTGAAAATAGATACGCTTATAGCAGCTAAGTTTTCATTTACCCTCTTTTTCTAGATCTTAATGGCTGAGTGAAATCTATATTTTCCAGTAACTTACTTTAGTATGAAATCTAATTTTGTGTGAACGCTGTTTCGACGTGAAATATAGCAAGTCGCATCCATGAAATTGCATGAAATCGCTTTGATGAGGCATCACTTTGAAGTTTGTGCTCAGAAAGGCTGGCACTGAATAAAATCGTACAGCGTGAAGCTTTCGATACGAAATCTGCTCGATTGTGTTATCCGCAGTGTTTTCTTTGCGCGGAAACCAGCGAACTGTGCTTGTTTAAATTCTGCGATGCAAGCCCCTAAGTATGCTGATGAAAGTAGGATTCTGTATGTTTGTAAGTTTACAAATGCGTTGTTGGGAAAGGACACATACACTGAACTTAGGAATATGTAAATTTTTTTTATTAAAAAAGTGCACACACAGATACATACATACATTCATACCCACATTTATTTATATTATATATATATATATATATATATATATATATATATGTGTGTGTGTGTGTGTGTGTGTGTGTGTTTATGGGATTAATATTGTCATGATAGTTTAAATGAGAGTAGGAATCTTGAACTTAGAATATATTGTAGAATGACATGCAGAAATTGTTCTTTAATTAAAAATTCTAGAGTACTTGCTTGAATAATTGCCACAGGCATACGGACACCGCCCTAGAAACAATTCTCTTTTCCATTGTGGATATCTATGAAACACACTTTGAAGTTAACTTGGTTTGTTCACTCACATCATAGCGCATGTTATTTGTTTCGTAAGTAATTGTGTTTTGCATTATTTTGTTCAGATAGACGGGCGTTATGTATAGTTACATGTGACAAAAATTCATATTCTCTGTGTGATTGATCAAGGTCACTCTGAACCCTGAATAATACAATCGGTGAAGTTCATGAATAAAATTAGGACGTGTTGTCATATGAATGGCTTTGGGTGGATTAAAAGTACAGTTGAAAAGCGTGTATTTTTATAAGATAATCAGATATTGTACAGTTTCACGGGAGCAACAAAATAGGTCCCAATATATAAATTTATTCAAATACTGTACATGTGTCGTTGCTTGATGTTGTTCCAGAATCAGATGGTAAAAGAAATGTAACCAAAATCAAGCGGTTTTTATGAGAGACACAACCGCATGAATCAGTTTCCCTTTTTAACATAAATACGTGAGTTTAAAACCGGACTATTTGACCATGGAGCTTATGTTATTTTTAGTCAGAAAATGGCTTCAAAATTTATAGAATGCCTGTTTAATGAGAAACCTGTTAAC
Source organism: Macrobrachium rosenbergii (assembly GCF_040412425.1). Taxonomy (NCBI): domain Eukaryota; kingdom Metazoa; phylum Arthropoda; class Malacostraca; order Decapoda; family Palaemonidae; genus Macrobrachium; species Macrobrachium rosenbergii. The sequence continues at coordinate 16,428,041 of NC_089758.1, forward strand.
GCATTTCTACAGTCGATTTTTTAGCAGAATTATTTTTTAAATCGTAAGGTTCATTGGAAAGGAAGCTAATTTTTCATAGCCAAAATGAATCCAAAGCAAATATCTACCTTCGGCTTGTTTGTCTCAAAAATTTAATCTTAATAAAATTATTGTTTTTATCGCGCAAGTTATAACCAATATTACTTCAATGGCAAGTTCACTTCTTGCGTGGAGTGATTCATATGGATTGTTTCCTTCGAAGTAGTTTCACTCTTCTCAGTCTTCTAAATTGTTTGAAACTTATTTTCGAAGCCAACGAAGCATACAGATTTCATTAGGTGTTTCTCTACATCGCCTTAACAATGCGTATATCATGTTCAAGTAGCTATCAGAGCATGTACCTCATCTCTGTCTATATCCCATTGCTGTGCGAAATTGATATTTACTCTTAACTCGTTTCAGCACAAAATCTAATTTTGCGTGAACGCTGTTTCGACGTGAAATATAGCAAATCGCATCCATGAAATTGCATGAAATCGCTTTGATGAGACATAACTTTGAAGTTCGTGCTCAGAAAGGCTGGCGCTGAATAAAATCGTACAGCGTGAAGCTTTCGATATGAAATCTGCTCGATTGTGTTATCCGCAGTGTTTCCTTTGCGCAGAAACCAGCGAACTGTGCTTGTATAAACTCTGCGATGAAAGCACCAAAGTATGCTGTTGCAGGTAGGATGCTATATGTTTGCGAGTTTACTTATACATATTTGGGAAAGGACACAGACTTTGAATATAGGAGCATACAAACGTGTTTGGTCAGGAAAGTGCATACATACATACATACATATATATATACATATATATAGTATATATATATATATATATATATATATATATATATATATATATATATATATATATATATATATATATATATATATATGATGGCCCTAATGTATTATATTAATACATTAGGGACAGGTTATCAAGAAAAGAACATTAATGAATATATATATATATATATATATATATATATATATATATATATATATATATATATATATATATATATATATATATATAAAATCCACTTCAGAAGGTGAATGAAAGCCGGGACTTTGAACAAGTATATAGTTTATTCTATTTTCAAGTTCATACAAACGTGGATTTTATAATATTCTCATACGCGTCCTCCGTATATTGTGTATATATATATATATATATATATATATATATGTATGTATGTATGTATATATATACATATATATGCATACACACATACATATATATACATATATTTAGTCATTAATGTTTTTTTTTCTTCATAACTTGTACCCAGTGCATTAATATAATGCATTAGGGCCATCATATACGTAAAAAAAAAAAGCTCACTCCACACCCTAGCGCTCTTTCTCGCTTCCTGGACACTGAGTACAATTAAATATAAAATCCCCCTACCCTCCTCTGTAGGTTGAACCTAGCGCCACAGTTCCTCATTGGTCGGGTGGGTTCAGTTCTCAGCTAGCACTCTGCTGGCCGCAAGTTCGAATCTCCGACCGGCCAATGAAGAAGAAGAGGAATTTATTTCTGGTGATAGAAATTCATTTCTCGCTCTAACGTGGTTCGGATTCCACAATAAGCTGTAGGTCCCGTTGCTAGGTAACCAATTGGTTCTTAGCTACGTAAAATAAATCTAATGCTTCGGGCCAGCCCTAGGAGAGCTGTTAATTAGCTCAGTGGTCTGGTTAAACTAAGGTATACTTAATTTCCACCATGAGAACAGTGACTTGATGTATCCAGCTCCTTCTAGGTAATCTTATCTTTCTCCCGCTCAGCGCTTTAGAATTTTACACTGTTCTCACCTACCTGCTGCTCTTCACTCTTCACATAAGCACGCCACCCAAAACATTGTGGTCCATTTCTTCACCCTTGGTAACTGTTTTGCTCCACAAAGTAGATATGAAATAATGTGGTGATGAAGGGATTATATACTCACTTGAGGGAGGGGGAATTGCCAACACGAAACGTTAAGCCGATTTTCAAATGAAAAGGCTCGGTTTGAATGTAAACGTGAATAGAAACCACGTAAATTACATAGCTTGTAATGCTATCTTATGTTTCTCCCAAAGGCAGCTTGAAATGTAACATTATTGTTAATGCAGACTATTATTAATAGTATTCCAGGATGCTTGGCAGTAATGCTCCCTCGCTCATCATAATCAAGAGTTTTAAGTCATAACGAGAGGCTATGTTACATGTTTTCTTATCTTAGTTCTTAAGCTTTCAGATTTCCACTTCCCCGTTCCGTTGACCTTTGAACTTAAAGTTGGTTGCAATAATCTTATTGAAATTACTATATTCCAGATGTTTGAGCCAGATGCATACCCACGAGAATGGTTGTCCCTTGATTTTCTACATATAGAATTTAAAACACATTGAAAGTAATATTAAAATATTACATATAGTTTACAGCAGCCATATACAGTAAGGCTTCCAATAGTTTTCGTTACCACTGTATACACAAGGTTAATTTGACTTCAGTCACTCTTTTCAAGCTAAATAATATATATTCAGCTTATATTTAACTCTTATTCATTGTGTGTAACACTAGATTCACGATATGTATTTGTTTATGTATTCATCGATTCATTTACTAGTTAAATATAGATATGATAAACGAATGAATAGATAGAAATTTTAGATATTAGAGATGTCTGAATGAACGATGGTTTTAACCGTAGATTAGCAAAGTTATGTAACGCGACAGGTAGAGCAAATCCAATTGACCAGACGGAATAAGTTGACATATGGATATTCTGGGAATTCAATACTAGGTTTGAAGCTCAGTAGATTAAATTTCGAATAGACATCCTAATGACGATTCACAAAGATGGTTACTGTCTTAAATGGACGTCTTAGAGTTTGAGTCTTGTCTTAAAAATAGTTATCAGGTTCGTCTAGATTTAGGAAATATGTTCAGCTAGGTTATATAAAAATAATATTGCTTATACACTAGATACATTAATTTGTGTGCGTGGACCAGACAGAGAGAGAGAGAGAGAGAGAGAGAGAGAGAGAGAGAGAGAGAGAGAGAGAGAGAGAGAGAGAGAGAGAGTGGGGAAAGAGTGGAACTGATCATGATGACCTTCAACTTTTCTATCATATCAGGTAACAGCTTTTGTGGTATAAGAATAAAAAGCAATTAAATATTTCCTTTACTTTCTAAAAGACATTTCCTGCACTAATGATGTTCAGCCTTAATGGGAAAAATCAGCTTGAGAACCGAATTAATTACTAATGAGATGAAATTCTGCATTTCCATTTTAATGATCCTGGGAGGGAATTTCCATGGAAAGCCTTTGAAAATGAATGAATGGTCACGGTAATTTTGGATGCTTCTTTACTCCGCGATGCAAACTCGGTGATTGATGCGTCTACTTGCAATGGGGAGATTTTCTTCTTTTGGCATTTGTTTTATTTTGTCGCTATTCAGTATTTATAACAAGCTTAATAACAACAACCTCTCTCTCTCTCTCTCTCTCTCTCTCTCTCTCTCTCTCTCTCTCTCTCTCTCTCTCTCTCTGACCATCTACCTGTAAACAAACAGAACTCGGAGTTATATTTTTGCTCTCTCTCTCTCTCTCTCTCTCTCTCTCTCTCTCTCTCTCTCTCTCTCTCTCTCTCTCTTGCACATCGATGAGACATTGTTGCTGTAATACTATCTCTCTCTCACTCTGACATCGATGAGACATTGTTTCTGTAATACTCTCTCTCTCTCTCTCTCTCTCTCTCTCTCTCTCTCTCTCTCTCTCTCTCTCTCTCTCTCTCTCTCTCTCCACCGATTCACTGCATGTTCACGAATGTACCAGAATGCATCCGTTTCCAAACAGCTAATCTGTCTGTGCGCAAGTGTGTCTGTCTGTCTTTCGGCAAATACGCTGCATGCACTCGAAAACACTTCTCTCTCTCTCTCTCTCTCTCTCTCTCTCTCTCTCTCTCTCTCTCTCTCTCTCTCTCTCTCTCTCTCCGTCCTTTATATACACAGCAAGGACTCACATATGGATATAGAATGAAAATCGTCTATCTCACACAAAGGCATCTACATAATAACGCAAAATCCAGAATTTCCAGGCTGCTCCTCTCTCCTCCAAAAAGAATAATCTGTGAAAAAATTTCTTAATCCCTTTCTGAGGCTCAAGATCTCCAGGTTGTAGAACACGTTTCTTCACTTTATTCATGTGTCGTTCGTCACATTGTCAAAGGAAGGCTTTGAAATTTTTGCATATTTACCGCCAGTTCATGCTTGCTATATTTCTTACCTAAAAATACTTCTTAATCCATGACTCAACTCTCTCTCTCTCTCTCTCTCTCTCTCTCTCTCTCTCTCTCTCTCTCTCTCTCTCTCTCTCTCTCTCTCTCTCTCTGCGCTATATTGTAGAAATAATCAAGCATTTCTGTGGATAATAATTTCTAGTCGGTTCAAAATGGAAGGACATAATTTTTTTGCCGACAACGGCAATGATAGAAATTATAATTTCTTTAAGAAGCTTAACACAGTTGAAATTATACAAAGGAGATCACGTATTTATATCGAGGGGATTTAAATTAATGAGAAGATTTACTACTTAACAAAGATTAGAATAAGAGTCATTACAGAACTGAGTAAAATTGAGGAAATGAAGGGTTCAAGAAGTAATGCTTAAATTTTATTAATTTTTTTTTTTACGAATTTGATGTTTCTCACGATCATTCATAGAAGTCTGGATTATTTTTAGTGGAAGTGTTTCTGTGGTTATACATCATTTTATCCTCAAGGGTTTTGTATGTAATAGTAATTTTTTTTATTTGAACGTATTTTGTTTTTTATTACGTTTTCCTAAATGTCTGATATCTTACTGTACACGTTACATTATAGTAAATATATTGCATTTATACTTCTTTGGATATTGTCAGAAAATGAACATTGGGGAGATTTTCTTAATTTTAATAAGAAATAAGTTAATTGGAATTTTCATTAAATTACCCATTTATCTAACTTCACGTCTCTTCAAAGCTGAAATCGCTAGTTTTAAATTGACGTTGTGTATAAACAGAGTACAGATAAGTTAGAAAGTATATGTGAAGAATTATTACGAAATACTGAAGGATTTACGACAAGAGAGTAGAATTACTGCAAGTGAAACAACATATTCAGTCTGAATTGTAACATGGGACGTAAATAAAGATAAAAACTTCATTTATTTCAATTAGGTATAGCCCCATAACGTTCTCAAATATTTTCAGTTCTGATGTTTTAAAAGTATTTCTTATCTGATATTCAAAAGACTCACAAATGAATTCTTTGTGATATACTTTACGATATCATGTTTTCAGCAAATCAATTAATAAATTTACTGTTATAAATTAAACTTCCAAAACCAGTTGAATGGCTAAGAAATAAAACTGGCGAATTTCATTTTAAATTATTGTGAGTTCTATCCAGTGTTTCTTTAAAACTAAGCATTTTACCATGAAACAAAATTAAAGAAGATTTATTTGTCATTTCCGAGTTTTGAATTTTGAATTTTTATCTTTATTGGACTGACATTCTTTTTGATTTTATGGATCCATCCTCGCCAGAAATGATTTGTCATTGTGAACGTACAAACTGACAAAAGCATCGATTTCACGGAATTGGAATGCTTGATACTATGATCTTTTCAACATTCTAAAAAGCAATATTTCTTCTTAATACAAAGTTTTATACATCACGTGAAGCTACAATATTTTTCTCTTCCATAAAAAATCGTAATGGATTGTGAACGGAACGTTTTCATAGCTTCAGGATTTTAACCCTAATTAAGCTCAGTTATAAAGCAGTCTTATCTAACCCGTCTCCAGCATTAATCCTCTTTACATAATGACCTGTCAATGATTATGGAGGATAATCCCTGCAGCTTAGCGTTGAAAAACGTTAAAGGTAACGAAGCATTGATTAATGACAATCATTTAATTAGTCGGTCAATGAACACGATTACCGTTCAGTGTCATTGTCATAGTAATCTTATTGCACGCGGAAAAAGGGAACATAATTGACCTTGAATGAGTCACCGCTAATATCCTGTTTAAAGAGAATCGGCTGACGGCGAATTCTATAAACTATAAATATTCTCTCTCTCTCTCTCTCTCTCTCTCTCTCTCTCTCTCTCTCTCTCTCTCTCTCTCTCTCTTCCACTCAGATGAAAAGTAAACTATGATTTTCTCTTTCACATATGTGACATATGGATGGTAAGCTTTCTCATTATCTAAATATATAAATATATGAGAAGCGAGTGTTAAACTTTCTCTCTCTCTCTCTCTCTCTCTCTCTCTCTCTCTCTCTCTCTCTCTCTCTCTCTCTCTCTCTCAAAGATAAATGATAAACTTTCTCTCTCGTCCTCTCGGTTCTATTGGTACTTGATTAGTGAAAGTCTTTCTCTCATTCAAATATATGAGAAATGGTTGATAATTCTCTCTCTCTCTCTCTCTCTCTCTCTCTCTCTCTCTCTCTCTCTCTCTCTCTCTCTCTCTCTCTCTCTCTAAACGTATCTATCTATTTATCTATGTATTTTTATGTATATATCTCTATCTATCTATCCATCTATCTTTGTCTGTCTGTCTTCAATAATGAAACTCGGTTTGCTCTTCAGATATAAAGATGTATAATCTTTATCGAAGATCAGAAACACAAGGATAATATCACTGGGAAACTGACGTGCCCTCTCCAGAAATAATCTCCATTGGAACCTCAATTAAGGATTCATTATAATCATCATCGCTTTTAAAAAGATTTCGCGCATTAACAACCAGCTAGAATCGTATTCACACATTGGTCAATATAAAACAAGGATCGGGGAACTTTTGACTCCAGTAATTTTCACTAATTAGACATAATCCTGCAACTCGTTTTCAAAACTTACAGTATTCTGATTGAAATAATCATCACCGCCAAAATAGAATAGGAAAATCCCGTTTTTAAAACATCCATCATAGAGAGACGTGGAACCACAAACTGCTCACTGCAATAGTTTTCACCTACAAGGCAATCCTACAAACCATTTTCAAAGACAGTCTATTTCAAAGCTAAACGTAGGACAGCTAATATCAGATAGCAAGATTTAAACATGCTTGCTTCTTCGAAGTTCTGCTCATAGGGCTTTATTGCATCACAAAAATGAAACGCAACCAACCTCAGGAGTCTAGTGTGAGGAGCAAAACCTCTGAGAAATGCCAGAGAAATTGACCAAGTCCGTATTGAACTATTGTTTATTTTTTTTTTATTGTCAGCTTCTGTATAATCGTATATTGCTTGTTTTAATGGTCTAACGTGATTTTTAAATATTTTGCTTATGATACTGAGAATCAATCATACAAAGACCGCAGGACTGAAACGAAAGACTATATATAAAAAGAAAAAAGTTAAAATGGCAAGTTGATGTGTATTTCAAAATCCATTAATTTTAAAATGTTTTTCTTCTATTGAAAAATTATATTACAGGTTCTAATACTCGTTGCAAGACTTAAAAGAATTTCCCCAGGCTATTTTCTTACTTGTTAATCATTCAGATAGATTTAAAAACTCTCGTACATTAAGGCAATTAACGTCGAGAAGCCATATTTCATTTTCGTGAAGCGAACATGGGTGTTAAATGGAAATTACTTTGGAGGAATAAGCACAAGCAGACTACTTGCATTATTTCACATGAATATGAAATGGAGCAATGCGTACATAACCAAAAATATCACGGGTGTAATTAGACACGCTCGTAAAACCTTCGTAAAAAGATATATTTATGGCCAGGCGCCGCTGATAACTTTGTTCTGCAATGCATGAATTATCAGATACCTTGCGTTCCTTGAAAATTCTTTGCTTGATGTTTAGAATTCACGGTTGTCATCTGTGTGCGCATATGTCTGCGTTATTTCTGTGTGTGTATGATTTTGTGCAAGCAAGAGAATTTAAGAACAAAATTAATTTAGATACCTTGTCAGGAATATATTATTGCTGATATATTTATTATATATATATATATATATATATATATATATATATATATATATATATATATATATATATATATATATATATATATATATATATATATATATATATATATATATGACTAACTAACATCTAAAATTATTTTTGCTTTTACACTCTCTTGCTTGTACAAAATCATACACACACACGGATAAAACGCAGACATATGCGCACGCATGAATTCTAAACATCAAGCAAGGAATTTTAAATGAATGCGAGGTATCTGATAATTCATGCATTATGAAAAATTATCAGTAGTCCCTGGCTATAAATAATATATCTTTTTACTGAGGTTCCATGAGCGTGTCTAATTACACCCATGATATTTTTGGTTATGTAAGCATTGCCTCGTTTCATATTCATGTGAAATAATGTAAGAAATCTGTTTGCGCTTTTCCTGCAAAGTCATTTTCATCTGACATTCATGTTAGCCTCACTGAAATGAAATATTGTTTCCTGACGCTAATAATATATATATATATATATATATATATATATATATATATATATATATATATATATATATATATATATATATGTGTGTGTGTGTGTGTGTGTGTGTATATACATATACATGCGTGTGTATGTGTGTATTTGTGTTTTTTGCACGCATATATACACATACATACATGTGTGTATGTGTGTATTTGTGTTTGTGTGCACGCATGTATACACGTGAATAGCCCTGTATATCATAGACATAGAGCACCGCATTTGGTCGTTAATACATCCATGTATCTAGTTAAAATAATGCAGTAATTATTATTCCTCTTTATTTGACTGGTTTATTAATCTCCTGCTTAGCAATTACTACATACTCGATGCATACAGATAAGGACGTGGCAGCTTCACATAAATATTCCTTTGAAATGAGACCATTTATTTGATAAGGTCAGCAGTTACCGGACAGCTTCGATGCTATCAGAGCCATCAGACTAAATAGCGCTTGAATATAGTCGTAAATGCACGGTAATTACGTCATTATAAACGTTTATTTTGTAATATAGATTCTTATCATTTATTAACTGATGTAGAAATTAATTACTGCTGCTGTGCATTTGCGTGGGCTTGCGTCGTTACGAATTTCCTGTGTGCTGGCTTTCGTACGCGAAAGAGCATCGAATTAAAAAGAAAAGTATGTTAACACCAAATTTATCTTGTTAAATCAGGCTATGAATGAGATCTCGCTATAGGACTTACGTAAACCGGGCTAGGAAGAGCTATTTGGATCTCAGATATACAAAGTCCTTTGTCTAAGAGGATCAATGGAAGAATGGAAAATGGTTCGGTCTTTTCCAATGGCACCATGATGGGATTAGAAATCTTGAACTCTCTCGAGTTCGAGCACTGGCGAGGACAGCAATCTCGCATCATAACCGTTAAAGGACGAATTCTTTAAGCAGTAGCTGCACGTGTTTCTAAAGGCTGTATTTGGGACGTTGTACAAATGTAAGGATTGAACTCATATTGCTAAGTAATGTTTAAATGCGAAGGAACCTGGGCTAATTGAGAATTATTATTCTAGAAATGATTCTAGAATTAAGATAAGTTTCTCTCCAATGCAAAAATAAGTCTCATGAGGGAAAGGCTGCCATTCTCGAATTATTTTGGAGTTACGTGAATACTTTACTGAGACTTATTCACAAAGAATTTATCATTATCAACAGCTGGTAGCAGATTGAATTTCCTACCGGTTGAATATCTAAAACTCTATTTCCTTCCACTTCCAAATGGAAGTTACTTTATGATGGTCCTTGATAAAACTCAAAGTGGAATTTGACTGTTAAAAAAAGATACAGGAAAATAGTAAATTAATTGTAACCCAAACCCAACCTTAGTTAAATGTAATATTCTCCTCAAATACATAATTACGTTAACAGTAAAGATGATTATAAGTCCATAAAGACCTTCCTGTGAGTGCTTAAGTCCTATTTTTGATGTCGAATCACGATCTATCACCAACGATATGTAATTAAATGGGCCATTATCTTAAATTATGAAGGCATTCATTTAAGTTATTACTACATATTTGAAAAGACAACGCGTAATGTAACGTACAATACTTCACAAAAAAGTAAAACTCGTTATAAGCAATAGTGCTGTATAACTGTCATAAGAGATAAGTTAAAATAAAATATGTCAAACATATAGATGACAATATATATCACTTTTGATTTCTATGTCACAAACTCAGTACAACTTCATAAAGCCTTTGTGGCTTTCTCCTCTTTGTCTGCCTTTAAAAATAGATGCTGCATGATTTATTACTGTTGTTATTTTTAACGTATGATCAGACATACAGACAAATTACAAAGGCATTCCTTTGCCAAGCAATATCTATAACAGGAAGTGTTTGTAAGAAGAGAAAATTGTAAGTGAACTTCGACAAGGATAAAGTTATGAGCTTATGATAATAAACGGAAGAAAAGAGGAGGAATCAACTAAGCTTCGTAAAGTTCACTGAATCGTAAACGTATTTAGGAGGAATAAAGAAGAGGTAAAACACCATGTAATTTGAAACAATGAAGGTAGCAGGAGCACTGCCTGAGGAATGAGATAGAAGAACAGCGTAAAGGAAAACAAAATAATTTATGTATGAAGATACTAATGCGCCAGCTGTGCTTCATGGAACTGGAGTATGGCTAACTGAAGCCAATAAATGATAATACAGAAATTATAGAGATATTTGTTTTCATGGTGCATAGGAGGTAAACGAGGTTGTAATATATACACACACATATATATATATATATATATATATATATATATATATATATATATATATATGTGTGTGTGTGTGTGTGTGTGTGTGTGTATATATATATATATATATATATATATATATATATATATATATATATATATATATATATATATATATATATATATATATATATATATGAGTGTGTCTGATATCCAATGCCTTACCTATTTATGTAAAAGGATGTAGCAAAAATATTCTGTAGGATTATGTCAAAGATTTCTTCCAGTATTTTTTTTTTATAAGGAAGTTCACTTCACTGATCCTTCATAAAATTCTTTTTTGGTAGGAAACTTCGAGAGGATTCAATAATCCTTCGCCCTGTACCGGGGACATGTCGTTCTGAGATTCCCGAAGGGTTGTTGGGTCGCTGTTGCAGAGATGTCCCCCTGGGGATTCCACAAAACAAATTTTTCTTGACAGATTCTGAGGATTTTTATCTCATTTCAGTGTTTTGTTGTTTACAGATTTAGCCTTCCGTTATTCTTTACCAAAACCCACGTTTACGATGAAGTCGAGAGACTACCATAAATTACATTTTCAAGTAATTTTATCATCTATTCTTTTGATTTTATTGTAATTATAGTGTTTTATTAAATTTTGTATATCAATACGATGATAAACAATTATGACATGGAAAATACTGGACTTCACAATAATTATTCACTCGACTTTTAGATAAACATATATATTCTTAAAAAAGTTTGAATAAATTGTTCAACATGAATTTAGTTTCTAACTAAGAGAGAGAGGATAATTTTGAAAGGTGATTACTAAGAGGGCAAGAAAATAGCAAAAAAACACATATATATATATATATATATATATATATATATATATATATATATATATATATATATATATATATATATATATATATATATATATATATATATATATATATATATATATATATAAAATGTTTGTGTGTGTGTATCTGTGTGTATATATAAATAAATGAATATATATATATATATATATATATATATATATATATATATATATATATATATATATATATATTTATATATATATATATATATATATATATATATTGTACATAATAATAATATTAGTAATAATAAAAGAAGCCCATAAAAATGCCAAAAGGTGGAAAGTTAATGCTATATATTTTGGAGAACAACTGTCTTCCTTGACAGACAGGTAATGAATGAGTAGTAGGAAAGCGGTATTTATACCAAGAGTTCCAGAGATCAGCCGTTACGTCAGTCTAGTTGACAGCTTCTTAATCTTCTTAATCGCTGGTTGGAGGAAGATTTTATCTATAATATCTGAGTCTCAAGCTCCTTTTGAGAGGTTCATCGTATTTCTTTGCTTAATCGGTGCTGATTCTACCACCTGGCTTTTTAACAGAAAAATGCTTCTATAAATTATGCATGACAAATTCCAGTTTATTCAGTGACTATGGTTATACATGTGGTTAAAAATAGCTGAGCTCTGTTAGCCATACCTTACTGAATGTTTATGTTGTATTAATCCCTGGGGGAGTGATTTACCTGTAAAACCGATGTTAGATTGGTCACAGCCGAGGCAAGGGATTTCGTATACTCCTGTGTCTTTGGGGACTGGCTTGTTGGATGTCAGGGATTGGCTCAGGTTTTTGGGTAAGTAACGGCAAAAGGGTTAGAATTTCCAAGCGTCTTTGATTTTATTGTTGGGCGTCTCTCTAGTCTTGTTTTGAGGGGGACGGTAGAAGATTATGTTTGCTTTACGGATCACTTTGTCAGTTATATGGTCAGGGTACTTTAAAGATGATAGATGCTTACGGATTAGTTCCATTTCCTTTTCCAGGAAATCCGGGGAACAAATCCATAAGGCTCTAAAGAATAAATTGTTGGCTATACCAATCTTGATGGAAATGTCATGATAACTAAAATATTGAATATATGAAAGTGGAAATGTTGGTTTTCTATATTCAGTAAATTTGTTTTCTGTCGCATCTCTTAATTATTAAAACATCAAGAAAAGGAATTTTGCTGTCTGTTTCGTATTCAACTTTGAATTTGATGCTGGGCACTAAAGCATTTAATTTTGAAAGAAATTCGTTGGAATTGCCCCATTTATCTTCCCAAAATGTTAGGATATCATCTACATATCTCATTCACAGCATGTCTTTAGGTTTTATTGCATTTATTATTAGTTTCAAAGTATTTCATGTACAGGTTAGCCCATGCTGCACCCGAATTTTTGTTTATAGAGTGACTCCCCGAATGAAAAGACATTATTTGATACACATAATTCAACTAACTTTATTATTTTGTCTAGGGCTATAAATTATAGTGGGAAATGATCTGAATAGGGAGCTAATTTTTGTCTCCTGTTCTGGTACTTTTGTGAATAGGGAATTTACATCTAAGCTTACAAATTTTATGTTGTGAAGTGGTATATGTGCTGCGTTGAATTTGTGACAGAACTCTTCAGAATGTTTAATGTGACTGGGAGAAAATGTGCTTAAGAATGGGGAGAGGAGGCCGGCTAACCAATTAGAAATGTTATAATTGAAAGCTCTGGAACATAAGATAATACGGGAAGGCCATAAAAGTAAGGTGGTTTTGCGTTAATGACTTCAAATTTCTCCAGTAATTCAATGCTCTTTTTATCTTTGCCAATTAATCGTACTTTTCTAAAAAAAAAAAAAAAAAAAAAAAAACTCTGTGGGGACGTTTTGGAGGGTATTTTTCGTTAATCTGTCATAAGTGTTGTGTCACTAAGGAGTTGGTTGATTTTGTCGAGGTAAAAGTCTTTGTCCATGATCACAATTTTGCTTTCTTTGTCAGCTCTACTCATTACAACATTTAATTTTTGTAGCTAGCGGATGGCTCTCATAAATCTGTAGGGGACAGGGTATATCTTGTGAAGGTCAGCTAATGCATTTAGTAAAATGCCTTTTAAACTTATATCTTCCCGGCTGTAATTTTTTAACCATAAAATCTAGATTATTTTTTTCCCCGTCTGGCATGAGGGCAAAGGATAAACCAAAGTTTAAGCCTTAAGTGTTGGTTTACGGTAAGTGGGTGTTAGATAAGTTATTTATTAAGTCCCATTATTTATTAAGTTATTTAACTTTCGGGAAAGTCTATTGGAATGAGTCATGCAATTATAGACAGTGATGTCAGAACAAAATGAACCCAGATACCTGTACGTGTGGTCCGACAGAATACAAATTTTCCTTATACAGAAAACCAACATATTCATACATTTACTATTTTAGTTATCATGACATATCTATCAAGATTGGCGTATCCAGCAGTTTATTCTTAAGAGCCTTATGGATTTTCTCCACGAATTTCCTGGAAAAGGAAACTGAACTGATTCGTAAGCAGCTGCCATCTTTAAAGTACCCTGACCATTTAATTGAGAATGCTATCCATAAAGCATACACACCCGACAATAAAACCAAAATCCCACACCTGGACAGTATTAAGACGTTGACACAGACACTTGGAAACTCTAATCCTTTCGCCTTTACTTACCCAAATACCTCAGCCAAATCCCTAATTAACATCCAATAAAAGCCAGTCCCCAAAGATACAGGAGTATGCGAAGTCCCTTGCCTCGACTGTGAAAGTACATCTTAGTTTAACCAGACCACTGAGCTGATTAACAGCTCTCCTAGAGCTGACCCGGAGGATTAGATTTATTTTACGTGGCTAAGAACCAACGGGAACTACAGCTTATTGTGAAATCCGAACCACATTATGACGAGAAATGAATTTCTATCACCAGAAATAAATTCCTCTAATTCTTCATTGGCCGGTCGGAGAATCGAACGCTGGGCCAACAGCGTGCTAGCCGAGAGCCCTACCCACCTCTCCAATGAAGAACAGCCTCGAACGTTACCAATCCTACATCGGTTTTACAGGTAAATCAGCTCAGCTATTTTTAACAACACAAATAACCATAATCACCGAATAAACTGGAATTTGTAACGAATAATTTATACCAGTAATTTTCTGTTCAAAAGCCCAGATGGTAGAATCAGCACTGATTAAGCAAAGAAATACGATGAGCCTCTCAAAAGGAGCTTGAGACTCAGGTATTATAGATAAAATCTTCCTCCAACCAGCGATTAAGAAGATTAAGAAGCTGTCAACTGGAGTGACGTAATGGCTGACCTCTGTAACTCATGGTATAAATATCACTACTCTGTAACTCATTCATTCATTGCCTGCCTGTCGAGGGAGACAGTTGTTCTCAAAAATATGTAGCAGTAACTTTCTACCTTTTGGCATTTTTATGGGTTTCTTTTATTAGATGGAATAATGTTTTAACAGAAAATATTTCACAGTCATATAAATATATATATATATACGAGTATATATATATATATATATATATATATATATATATATATATATATATATATATATATATATATATATATATGCGTGTGGTGCGCGCTTGTGTGTGTGTGTGTTGTCATCTTGATAGATATTCACATCAAATGCCAAAGAATTAACGAGCACGTCTTAGTAATTATATAAATGACATACATACCGACGTGTACGATATACATGACCTTTTAGTAACCTCTCTCTCTCTCTCTCTCTCTCTCTCTCTCTCTCTCTCTCTCTCTCTCTCTCTCTCTCTCTCTCTCTCTCTCATTGACGTGTACGATTTACTTGGCCTTTTAGTAACTCTCTCTCTCTCTCTCTCTCTCTCTCTCTCTCTCTCTCTCTCTCTCTCTCTCTCTCTCTCTCTCTCTCTCTCTCATTGACGTGTACGATTTACTTGGCCTTTTAGTAACTCTCTCTCTCTCTCTCTCTCTCTCTCTCTCTCTCTCTCTCTCTCTCTCTCTCTCTCTCTCTCTCTCTCAGCGGATATATATCAAATGTTCTACCACTTAGAATGCTGTGCAAATTCAGTCACTATAAAAAAATAATATAATATTGTTTTATAAATGATATTAAAAGTCGTCCAAAAGTTCCAGTTATAATTCCACGTAAAACTGATTTTATCTTTTGTAATAAGAAAGTTATTTAACAGCATTTATGTCTCTCGTAATATTTGAATTTCGAAAAATAGAAAATATTATATATTGAGTTCCTGGAATGTCAAAATTCCGTTATACAAATACAATTTGTATTACATATACTGTATAAGATATTCTACACTGAGTAGGAAATATTTTTATTTTTTTTACTTGTGATGTCTCTAATTAACATTGTTACATTTTAAATGGCTTTAATTCGCAAATTAAAGCGCATGTAAAGAGAGAGAGAGAGAGAGAGAGAGAGAGAGAGAGAGAGAGAGAGAGAGAGAGAGGTGGGGAGATAACCTTAAATGGAAAAAATATAAAAGTAATTATATGTATAGCAAATACTGTTGGTAAGAATGTTATCTACTCTATATCTTATTTCAATTATGTAGAATACTTAACATAAATATAAAATCTCCTCCCTCTGGTACATGATACAAATAATGGTCTTTCTACACAATGCGTTGGTAATTATCCTAATGCAAGAACGCATTAGGAATATTAAATATTTTTTCCCAATCTCATCTCATTGGCTGATGATAAGAGGGAATTGGGTACTTTTGTGCATATGGAATCATATTTTTTCGCTTGTTTGTTGATGATTGTATCTGCTTTCAAATCTTTAAAAATAAATGAATTGTTGTATGACGGGGAAAGTTGATCTAAACTGATTTTTCTACATTCACGTAGACCAGATTTAGGAAAACAGAAATTATCAAATTGAAGTAATATTATTGAGCCGCTGTATATGAAAGTCTTGAAAATTAGAAATCGATTTACTGAATAAGGTTTAAAAGAACACCAGAGCTCATATATATATATATATATTTTAAACTTAATTAAAAACTATATCAAAACCATACTTAAGGCCACATTGCGACTTGAAAAAGACATTAGTTAACATCACCATCTAAACAGAGGATGTAAAGAATCCAATAGTTTACTTGAAAGACGCGGAGGCCTTCACCAAATCAAACGTCTTTTCTTTTCCACTATCGGAAGTCAGTGGGCTAAAGAAAAGTTTCATCAGATATTTCCAGTGTTGGTTTTGGATGGACATAGTAAATTAACAGTAAATACAAAGTATAACTAAATAAGTATGTGATGCTAACCATCATTCAATTCGTATCATGTAGCTGCAATCTGCTATGCATTTTTTCACATTGAATTTTTTGATCTGCATGATAAATAATACTAGTCATTAAATCATGCACTCAGAAGTTGTAACCTAACAATTATTCCCAAAATCACCCAGTCTTTCCTTTTGGTAATTTAGCCACATTTCTTTATCTAAGTTGTTAACTACTTTATCACACGCCTGTGTTGCATATATATTTTTTATTCCTGCTTACTAGCCTGGTGTTAAGTAGGTAATGAAAATCTAGCAAACAAGTACGACAGAGAAGAAAAAAAGAAGGTATTGATGTCTACAATTAACTGTGCATATGAGACAAAATACCTTAGCAGTATATATCTAGGATGTTAACAACTGGTAAAAATATTATTCAAAATAATAAAGCATTTGGCTAGATGAGAGAGAGGGAGAGAGTTTCAGAGGGAACGATTTTCCATACTTTAGAGAATATAGATATCTGAGTAATTATGCATCTGGGTAATATCTTCAGTAGTGTTATTAAAGGTTTATTTACACAGTGTTTTCCAAAACGTTAAAACCAAACTCCAGCAAATATTATCGGCCCTAATTATAAACTGGCCTTGAGATTTAACCGAGCGAATAAAATTCGTTTCCATATTTCATACCACATCCAATTAAAACCACTGTTCCAAATCTTGAATCGTTCGTATATTTCATATTTCATCAATTTCTATTTGAAAATACTGATATCAGTGACCCCTTCCACCCCTTCCTAACCTACCACCAGATCCTCCAACTTCCCCGCCCCCCCCCAACACCCGCCCCGCCGCTCTACTTCTAAAACGGGAAAAAATATCTGAAAATTTCGTTTCCTGTGACAACATTCACTGGACCCCGTCATATTCCATCCGCCTCCGGATTACAAATCCGGTTCATCGATCAACAGGACTTACCAATGGCTCTCGGTGCATGACCGGATTACTCGTGTTTTACGTCACTAAGAAGGATTTAACCAATTAATCCCAAACGATCGCAAATTACACTGGCCCAATTGACAAGTGATTTTGTACCCTTACCTATATAATACCAGTACCCAGGACAGCCCCCGACCATCCGTCCCAACCCCCACCCCCTGGCACATTTACCATCCAAATATAAAGGCAAAATATGGCTTTAGGGTATTATCTCCTTTCGACCGACATTGGTCACGTGGTATCATGTTTTATTTAGTTCAGTTTTTCCATATTTTATCGGTTTATGAAAACCACAGGCTCAGTTTTCCTTTGAATTTGATGTTTGATGATGTCGATTCCCACGCCTGAGCCATGGGCTGTTGAACCTTTATTTGTTATTCACACACACACACATATATATATATATATATATATATATATATATATATATATATATATATATATATATATATATATATATATATATATTATACACGTGTGTGTACGGCTGGATGTGGAGAAAGACAGAATGACAGAGGAAATACGTAAATAATAATCAAATGAATTTGAAAACGTAGACATCCCTGTATACTGTCAGAAAATAAAACTGCAAATTCATTTTCAATTTCAAAGCATCCTCTACGATATTCACATGATTTTAGAAACCAGCTTTATTTTCCTAAATTTGTGGCTCACTTTCGTATGTAATTTATTTTATTAGGATACAAATAGTTATAAGTAGTAATAATATCTTATGGTAAATTAATTCGTTGCTTATTAGTAAAACCATGGGCAAGTTTATTCCTGTAATTAGGTAGAAATACAAAAGTTAGACAATTCTTCAGATTCTAAAGAACGTAAAATTTCATTAGAATAATACATGAGTCTATACTTAATATTATAACATTAATCGCGACTTCGTTATATGGATTAAGTATCATACACTTCCTTTGACTAAAATAAGTTGAGGGCAACAGGCATCTGTTAATAACAAAGAAACGCCTTACATTGTTCAAACTCAATAAAGCTGATAAAAATTGCACAGAAAACAAGGACAGTAAATTGAACACATGCAGCAATGCATGTCATCTTTCCAGACGGATTCATTCTCCCCTTTGTTGCGGAGAAGCATCCTAGATATTTCCAATACATGCGAAGCAACGCAAGTCAATTGCTTGTCTGCCGAAGCTATGACCTCCCATTCCCAGTCACCTCATTCCGTCGTCCCTAAAACAGTCTAGCTAGTACACTAGGTCTCATTCCAGTTTCAGCTAACATCACCTGGTATTTTCCATTTCGTAAACTTCTTCATTATTGGTTTGACAGGCTGACGTTCACGCGAGCGACATTTTGGAATGCCTGGAAAGATCCTTGACAACGGAAGGATTAGCATTCGCGATAGAGAAGTTTCTTAAAGGATCTTGGGCGATGTCTCTTTCTTATCTTCTTTAAATATATATATATATATATATATATATATATATATATATATATATATATATATATATATATATATATATATATATATATATATATATATATAATATATATATATATATATATATATATATATATATATATATATATATATATATATATATATATATATTAAAGTTACATTAGTTTATTAAGATTTGTGTGCTTATCGTAGTAAAGGGAATCCTACTTAGTTTAATCATTTTTCTGATAAAGTCCGCGTTGTAGCATTGTCATTTGTCAACATCTATTATTATTATTATTATTATTATTATTATTATTATTATTATTATTATTATTATTATTATTATTATTATTATTTAGTTATCTGTTTATATTTGAACATTATATCTGATAACGTTAGGGTTAGCATAATTGTTTACCTTCGTTTCACAAAGTTTAAAATTTCATAATTTGGCTAAAAAAAATTAAAGTTAAAATACTCATTACATAATATTTGAGAGATAAAATAGCTACATTCATTTCGCACGAAAAATCTGTAAAACATTTCAAGTAATATTCTCAAATTCTCACAATTTTTTACATCTTACTTTTACTTCTTCTGTTTTGCCATGTTCTAACTGCACGAAAAGTCATAACAGTTCGTCGGTTTTATTCCAGCACTTTTATTTTCGCTTTCTTTTTCTCCTCTTTATCTTGGCTCAGAGTTATTCAGCTAGCTAACCACTGCTTAGAGTTTTTAAAAATCGGAATCGGCTACCTAATAGTTATTCACACACACAGACACACATAGAAGTATTATATATATATATATATATATATATATATATATATATATATATATATATATATATATATATATATATATATATATATATATATATATTTTATATGTATATATATATATATATATATATATATATATATATATATATATATATATATATATTTATTTATATATATATTTATGTGTGTGTGTGTATCAAATATAAGGACCCCATAAAAATGTCAAAGTGTAGAAAGTAAATGCTACATTTCAGAGACCAACTGTCTCTCTCATCAGGCAAATAGTGAATGAGAAAAAGTTACAGAAAAGCGGTATTCATACCAAAAGGTCCATAGGTCAGCCGTTACATCACTCCAGTTGGCAATTTATCTTTAATTTTCTTAATCGCTGGTTGGAGGGGGATTTTATCTATAATATGTGAATCCCAGCTGCCTTTTGAAAGATTCATCTTAATTCGTTGTTTAATCAGAGCTGATTCCACCATCTGGCTTAGATTTGGGGTTGAAGTTTCCAAGTGTCTGTGTCAAGGTCTTAATCCTGTCCAGATGTGGGAGTTTTATTTTATTGTTGGTCGTCTCTCTGGACAGGGTTAAGATCTTGACACAGAAACTTGGAAACTCTAACCCTTTTGGTTTTACCTGCCAAACACCTTAGCCAAATCCCTGATTAACGTCCAACAAAAGCCAGTCCCCAAAGACACAGGAGTTTATGAAATCCCTTGCCTCGATTGTGACCAATCTTATATCGGTTTTACAACCAATTCACTCCTCCAGAGATTAATACAGCATAAACGTTCAGTTAGGTAAGGAAAACAGAGCTTAGCTATTTTTAACCACATAAATAACCATAATCACAGAATAAACTGGAATTTGTCTCATATAATTTATAGCAGCAATTACCGGTTCAAAAGTCAGATGGTGGAATTGACTTCGGTTAAACAAAGAAGTACAATGAATCTTTCAAAAGGGGCTTGGAATTCAGATATTATAGATAAAATCTTCCTCCAACCAGCGATTAAGAAGAGTAAAGGAATTGTCAACTGGAGTGACATAATGGCTGACCAATGGGTGTTCTGGTATAAATACCGCTTTTCTATAACTTTTTCTCATTCACTATTTGCCTGATGAGAGAGACAGTTGGTCTCTGAAATATAGCATTTACTTTCTACATTTTGGCGTTTTTATGGGCTCCTTATATTTGATGGAATCCTGTTTTAACAGAAAATATTTCACAATCATATGTATATATATATATATATATATATATATATATATATATATATATATATATATATATATATATATATATATATACAAACATATATATATATATATATATATAATTGTATAATATATATATATATATATATATATATATATATACACAAACATATATATATAAATGTATGTATGTATAATATATATATATATATATATATATATATATATATATATATATATATATATATATATATATATATATCCCATTCATTTCTTACCCATTTATTGCATAACTGACAAATAAATTTGATTTATGCTTTCTATGGTCAACATATAACATCGAACGTAGGGAACTTCAGTTACCCCAGACATAAATACAAAAAGCCCAGCTAGAAAGCTATTTCCTACCATTTTTATTATTATTATTATTATTATTATTATTATTATTATTATTATTATTATTATTATTATTATCTAAACACCAAACAGACAAGCAAACTGGGGTAACAGTGGCTGGTATAGTTGTATGTAAGATACCGTGTTTGTTATACACTGGTGTCAATATATTTATTGGTTTATTGTTATGTATATTTAAAAAATAACTGTGTCATTTTTTTCTATTTTCACTGTTATATGTATATTATCTAAAAGACTGAATGCCGGTAATCCTCGTGCTTTAAACTACGAAAGGAGTTTTCTTAATTTCATTTTACGCGCTTAGATTTGTGTCCTTAAAATTCTTTTCTGAGAGAGACGCAGTTAGATTAACACCGGTATTTCGAAATCGTAAAATTCTGCAGGGAACAAAATTCGAAGAACTTTTAACTAGCAAAATAGGACATTCATTCATTTTCTAGACTTCCCACTCTTCTTTTTTAATTGGAAGTACTAATTACCTTTTACTTAAGCACAGAAGGAAAGTTCTTAAATCTTTTTTTTTTATGGGACTGGAACGCATCAGGTCTCCTTGAAAACGAGGAGAAATTTCCTGAATAAAAATGGCAATACATTTCATTTACATGGCAAAAATTCCTTTTTATTTTGTTTTATTTCCACCCCTTATCTCTGACTATTCCAGTGAATCTATATTTCTTGAGAATATTAATTATTTCTGTATTTTCATTCTAGCCAGTATGATGCCAAAAACAATACTTAGCATTGACCAGTGCTCGTTGCAATATGTACTACTAAAAGATTTTCGTAATGCTTTATCTCTGTACATGTATTCGTTTTTACGTTTGCTTAATTTTTCTTTATATTAATAGGTTAAATATAATTCAAGCATGCGTATGGAAATCACTAACACACACACACACAACATATGCTGTGCGTTGAATGTGTGGGTGTGTGTGTGTGTGTGTGTGTGTGTGTGTGTGTGTGTGTAATGCTTCTCATTGAAGTGGTGGCTTCAGAATGAGTTAACTTTTTGGTTTCTCAGTAAGTCTTGGTGGTGAAGTTGCTAGCCCTATGCCTCTCTGCACCCTTAATCGAGGCACAATGGACATTCCGGGAAACGGGTGTAGTCTTTCCTGCAGGCATATGTAATTCTCAAACAATACAAAAGCTTATTAGACAGACTGAAAGACAGAAAGTTAGACAGACCAGTAGGTGAAGAGACGAAAAGATAGCACTGTGGGAATTCCCGGGACGTTAGGCAGCCTGTACTCGGCGCAGCGTTCATCCAATTAACTTTAAATCCAATTCATTTGTGTAATGTCTTCGGCATCCGCTATCATTACCAATTCCATTAACATATCGACAGATGTATTAAATAGATGCCTAAATCAAAGTGTAATGCCGGGAATGACTTCCGATAATCCTCTAGAAATTGAGTTACATTAATAAGTAAATCTAATTTTCACAAGTATTGCAAAACCTAAGCCTTTTTCATTTGCATTTCTGGAAAGTATACTGGAAAACGTTTGCCGTGAACAAATTGCTGATAGATTAGTGAAAAAAAGCTTGTAATAGCATTGCTGGTACTCTTTAAATCCTTATTTATAGTGGGTATTGTTGGGTGCCAATGGTACCGGGCATATAAAGTCATTAGAGAAAAGCTTGTTATTTAGTAACGCTGAGATCCTTTCTTAATGAAAGGATTGCCTGCAGGGCGATATTTTAGACGTAATTAAAAGGTTTCAGTAACTGGTTGGTTTTGACTTATACCACTGCTATGGTTACAATTTGCACTGTGTAATTTGCATTTGTAAATCGCATTTAAACATCGTTTCCTCTATCCATTCTTTGTTGTTGTACTCCTGACGAACTTAAAAGACGATACATTTTCCTAAATTGTTTAGTACGTCCTTTAGCGTATATCCAATGTAAGGAACGGTGTATGATTTATCTGATTATGCATCTCATATGAGAATACATTACTTCTATCCTGTGAAAATAAAGTATCTGAATCTCACTTTAAATACATGGAAATATTTAAACACTGACACTATCAGTCACTATTGTGGAGATAACACTATGAACGCTTCGTTTGCAATAATTTAACATTTTGCATACTGCATTTTCTAATATATAACTTAGAATTGTTGGTCAGAACTCTTCTCGTAAATTCTAAATTCTGAATTTTTTTGTTTCCTCATGTTACTGTAAACATATTAAATCCATGTAAAGTAAATATCATTTCATAAAATTGCAAATATGTAGTATATATTTGCAATTTTATGAAATATTTACTTGACATGGATTTAATATGTGCAAAGTAACATAAGGAGAAAAAATTCAGAATATAGAATTTACGAGAAGAGTTCTGAAAAACAATTCTAAGTTATATATTAAAGTGAAGTATGCAAAATGTTAATTATTGCAAACGAAATGTTCATAGTGTTATTTCCACAATAGTGATTGATGGTGTCAGTGTTTAAATATTTTCATATATTTAAAGTGAGATTCAGAAACTTTATTTTCACAAGATGGAAGTAATGTATTCTTATATGAGATGTATAATCAAATAAATCATATATCGTTCCTTACTTTGGATATACGCTAAAGGAGGTAATAAACAATTTAGGAAAATGTATCGCCTTTTACGTTCGTCAGGAGTACAACAACAAAGAAGAGATACAGGAAACGATGTGTAAATGCGATTTACAACTGCAATTTACACAGTGCAAATTGTAATCATAGCAGTGGTGTAAGTTAAAACCAATCAGTTAGCTAAATATCACGTTGAAAACACAAGAAATTAATGTTCATTGGTGAGAAAATATTCACTTTTTAAAGTATCTTAGAATTAATGAATAGATCAACATTTCAAACAGTTACTTGAAGAAAGTTGAACGGGCAATCAAAAGGTGGAATTTCTCCTGTAAAAAAAAAAAATTACGACTGAAAACTTATAAGTATGAAAACTCCATCACAAAAGAACCACGTAACCCAACGCAAGGGAAAACGAAACCATTAAAGCAGGAAGACATCGTTTTAAAACTGTCAGTGACATCGTTGCTCTTTCCCGACGGGTTTTCAAGAGGTCAGAACATTTAGCAGCGGGGCTGGTTTGTCTTAAAGGCAGGGTGACTGAAAATTGCTGCCAGGGGAGCCCTTAGAAGCAACCGCTATATCTTACTTGATTCCATTTGGAGTTGGTTTGTTTCCTATTTTTCTTTTTCATTCTCGGGGTTTCATCTGCACTAGTGGTTATTCAGTGCTCGCGTCGTGCAGACTGACTTCAGTTTATTATGCGCCAGAGTAAAATGTTATGTTGCTTTAGTAAAGTAATGACTAATTGCTACAGATAATTTTATATATATATATATATATATATATATATATATATATATATATATATATATATATATATATATATATATATATATGTGTGTATATATAAAATCAGGCGGCGTGGAAGTAGACAGCATGAAACATAATTCACTTTATTCCTTATACAGCGACGTTTCGAGACCAGTGTCTCATCATCCAGGCTAAAATCAAAGATAAAAAACTGATAAGCAATACAGCATAACAAATTATTTTTTGTTGACACGCAAAATACATTGAATAAAGTAAGGCAAAGTAAGATACATCGTTGAAATAAAAATTACGCTACAAGAAGAGAAACATATTTAAAGTTAATAGTTAAAAAGACACCTTGTCTCAACGGAGTTCAGTTGCTGTATGAAAAATGCACCGAAAGTAAACAAGAAGAAGGGCGTGGTTTAGGCTATGTACAAGGGAACAGATGAAGAGTGGTTGTTTAAGGTGGGAACTAGTTTCTTTATAGCTAGAGATTCTAATATTGGAAGGTGGTGCTCATATGGGCTTGATAATAATATTTTGAAATCCTTATAATTTATATTATTTTTGCAAAATTTCCCATGATTCCTAATGTTAGATAGTTCTGGGTTGGATAGTTTACACCCTGTACGGAAACTGATGCCCATATGTGCATCACATCTCACCTTAAGCAGGCGGCGTGTGTTGCCAACGTAAGTCTGCCTGTTGCATCGGCAGCAAGTATAAATATAGACAACACCGGACTGCATTAAGGGAGGTAATATCTCTTTATGACGCAACATAAAGAGATATTACCTCCCTTAATGCAGTCCGGTGTTGTCTATATTTATACTTGCTGCCGATGCAACAGGCAGACTTACGTTGGCAACACACGCCGCCTGCTTAAGGTGAGATGTGATGCACATATGGGCATCAGTTTCCGTACAGGGTGTAAACTATCCAACCCAGAACTATCTAACATTAGGAATCATGGGAAATTTTGCAAAAATAATATAAATTATAAGGATTTCAAAATATTATTATCAAGCCCATATGAGCACCACCTTCCAATATTAGAATCTCTAGCTATAAAGAAACTAGTTCCCATCTTAAACAACCACTCTTCATCTGTTCCTTTGTACATAGCCTAAACCACGCCCTTCTTCTTGTTTACTTTCGGTGCATTTTTCATACAGCAACTGAACTCCGTTGAGACAAGGTGTCTTTTTAACTATTAACTTTAAATATGTTTCTCTCTGTAGCGTAATTTTTATTTCAACGACGTATCTTACTTTGCCTTACTTTATTCAATGTATTTTGCGTGTCAACAAAAAATAATTTGTTATGCTGTATTGCTTATCAGTTTTTTATCTTTGATTTTAGCCTGGATGATGAGACACTGGTCTCGAAACGTCGCTGTATAAGGAATAAAGTGAATTATGTTTCATGCTGTCTACTTCCACGCCGCCTGATTTTATACTGCTGAGGGATAGCCTCACCGTCAATGTTGAATTATATATATATATATATATATATATATATATATATATATATATATATATATATATATATATATATATATATATATATATATATATATATATAATATATATTCTGTATATATATATATATATATATATATATATATATATATATATATGTGTGTGTGTGTGTGTGTGCATGGATGAAGGTAATATATCATGGTTAGAGTAGTAATAGCAGAAAAAGTATCCGTAGCAATTAGTCATTTCTTTGCTAAAGCAACATAAGAACATTTTACTGTGGCGCATAATAAATTGAAGACAGTCTGAACGACACGAGTACTGAATAATCACTAGTGCAGATGAAACCCCGAGAAAGAACTCCAAATGGAATCAAGTAAGATATAGCGGTTGCTTCTAAGCGCTCCCCAGGCAGGAATTTTCAGTCACCCTGCCTTTAAGACAAATCATCCCCGCTACTAAATGTGTATATATGCTGTATATATTATGTATATATATATATATATATATATATATATATATATATATATATATATATATATATATATATATATATGTGTGTGTGTGTGTGTGTGTGTGTGTGTGTGTGTGTGTGTGTGTTGTGTATGTGTAATTGTGTGAAAAATTTTATACATGATAATATAATGCTGACAATTCACTTAGAATTCATTTATAAATCATTCCAAGGAAATTGTACAGAAATATATAACAATGAACTAAATTCCTCATGAATATTTTGTTTTTAAAGGTTAGTTGAGCCCCGTATTTATCTCCCCCCCAAAAAAAAAATTTGATGTTAATACCGTTGTATTCTTTTTTGGGATTTTGTTATTGCACAAGCCTCCTTCATTTTGGATTCGCATGGAAATATGATTTATTTATATGACCAAATTACAATATTGCCAGGGAAATAGCCAAATGAAATGAAAAGTACGATCAACTATACAAAAGGAAAAAGTATCTGCAATTATTCTCAAAGTTTTCAATAATTTCAGATGTGAAGCAAAAATGTCGATACTATGTTTACTGGGCTCAATTATATAGCTGGAGCTTTTTATATTGATTTTTTTCAGAAAGAAACAAAACTCATTAATAATAATAATAATAATAATAATAATAATAATAATAATAATAATAATAATAATAATAATAATAATAATAATAATTGTAGTGCGTTTTCTATTTACGTTTCAGAATGATACTAATGTGTATGGAAATACCTCTCGGAGAATAACTGCAACCCCTTTGTACACCCCCTCTTTTCAAATGTTTTTAAGGTATTTTATTTTGAAAAGAGGCTTTTCATACTAACTTTTAAAACTGTTCGCGATAATACCAAGACTAGGGAAAGGAAGGAATGAAAGGTCAAAGGTCGTGAAGTGAATAAAATGTTTTGTGCTAAACAGTTCCATAATATCATTATATTTCTAATATTTCTACTATAAACGACAGAGCACAAGACTTCTGTGGACGTGATATGTGCGTTTTATTTTTCTTATTGAAATCACAATAGTTAATTTGTCATCCACTAGCGGAATGGGATCAAGATTCCTCAAGATAATTTTAACTAGAGGGGTATTCAGTGCAGAATAGCTAACAGTTAATTACTACCATACATTATAATAAACATAATAGGTAGAATAGTGATGGTCTCCCATCGGAACAGGATGCAATCCTTGAACTCCACACTATAGCCGCCGGTCAGGATAGACTGTGATAGAAAAACAAATCTTCATCATTATCATCATTCAACGTCACTTTACAAATTTACCTCTTGAAAAGTATACGTGCTTGTAGGTGAGTGAAAGTGATACTAAACGCATATTACTTGGAATGAGGATTTGTAGTTGCTTGAAATTTTCTCTACCGACTTTTCTCGTAAAAGAATCTGTCAGCAACCTCTTCCCAGAAACACTTAAAGACAATATATATATATATATATATATATATATATATATATATATATATATATATATATATATATATATATATATATATATATATATATGAAGTTAAAAACTGAGACGAAATAATTGATATCGGTATGACCTCATTCCGCTGTCTCGCCAGGGAATTAAATTCTTGTCGTTTCGCTGGTGGAGTCATAAAAGTATATTTACACTGAAAATCTTGTTGCAAAACTTTAAGCTAAACCATTTTTGTCATTAGCTGAGGTAATCGGGTATTATGAAGTTGACAGCAAAGGAAATTATGATGCCAGTTTGTAATGGCGAGTATATCTCTTTCAAGTGACTGTCAAGGAACGTCCTTCCCTTCACCGCTGACGCCTCGTTTCCCTAGTCATTGTTTTCGAAGCTTACAGGTTTTGTAAGTAAACTGATGGTGATGGCTGTTTACCGTTAGTCAGTGGTTAATCTGCTTCTGGTTTGGTGTCTTGCTCTGAGTGCGGTGTCCGTCTTAAACAGCGAGTTTTAAGTCGGTGTTAGAAATTTACTGGTGAGGACCAAGAGTTTTTCTCGCTGTTCAGAAGCGGTTTTCTTAAAGTATATGGTGCCCTCCCCCCAACCCCTAACATGTTATGTTCAAATTGTGGTTAATAATGACTACCTCTTTCTTGTACGTACTGAGGTTTCCAGTCGTAAAAATATTTTGTCGTTTTTAGTGATTTTTGTGTGTGTACTGGATCCTGTTAATCCTAATTGGCATTCCTTTTTGTTTTAGTTCTCATGAATAATTAGGTTTCATTATTTTCAGGCGGAATTACTTAATCGTGAACACTCTACGAACGCTAGACTATATTTGGCTGCTTTGAAGATTGAGGATATTGAAAATTCTGAAAACACTGCTTCATCATCTTTGGCAATGTGTGTCTTCGGCGCTTTATCAGGTAATTAATTACGGTTTTTCTAATTTTAAAAACCAAAGCTCTGCAAGCTAATCCTCCCCCTTCATGATGTGGGGAGGGCGTCTTCTGTAACGTGCTGTAGACTGTCTACAGCACGTTAGAGAAGGGCTTGCGCTAGGAAAAAAAACTGCTGGTTAGTTATCAGTTTTTAGCAACAACATGTCTTTGTTAGATATATTATTATTAGATTAGATTAGGTCAAGGTGTTTCTTAAAATAATTCCAATTATATCCATTTGATTAACTTTTAATTTTTCATGGTAACTACTGATATATCTGTTCGAGTTAGGAATGGGTTTTATTCCTAAATATGTAGGTTACGAGATCATATTTTTGTAGTGCAGCGATTTTTCTGATTAAATTCAAGGGAACTTAATTGTATTTGCGTTAGTATTTTAACTAAATTTAAGAAGGTTGTAATATGAAACCCCTAAATTAAACTTGTCTGATATTGTCAGACATCTGGAGTCTGATTTTAATTGTTTTATATAGTGTGCTTTTTAATCTCTTAGCACTGTAATATGTTGAAAAACGTATTTTGGTTTCAGGCAGTAATGAAAATGGCTTTAAAATTTAAATTTAAAATGATGGGATTAAAGTTAGTTGACGAATCGAACATGAATTACAGATTTTACCTCGGGGATTGTTTTAGATTTAAATGAAGGTAGTTAACGTGATGAATTATTCTCCTAACACCTGTATTGAAATATTTCCTTTTGCAGGTTCGCTGATGTGTCCCTAGCGAGAAGAGAAGGGAAGAATGGCCTTTGGTTAATTCACCGCCATAGAGTACCTTTTCGTTCCATCTGAAGTGGAAGAAAAAAAACTAAGTGTAATTTGAAAAGTAGCTGGATCATCTGTTTTTATTATTCAGTTTTATAAGAATACAGGTAAGCTTGCTGTTTTTTTTTTAACGAAGCAGATAGAAACCTTGGGCAACCAATAGTTCTTAGGAAACCATTAACCGTTTATAAGCTAGACATTAAAATCTTATAAATACTGATTTGTTATGTTAATTAGATTTTTGCTTAGATCATATTTCTTTTTTACTTTCGTATTGTTCTCGGATACAATGAAACTAGAATTTTAATGTAACTTAGATTTTTGCTTAGGTCATATTTCTTTTTTTACTTTTTAACTGTTCTCAGATACAGTGAAACAAGAATTTTAATGACTAGATAGTAAAGGAATCGCATCATACTTATAAAAAAAAACTTGCTCTGAAATACTTTCCTTCTTATTATTGATACTTGTATTGATACTTGCTACTCCCATTTGCAGTGCAACTGAAAGGTTGGTTTCAGTAGCTGCTGGTCGACCGAGATGGCTTGATTTATTGTACAAGAGGATAATTGAATTCTGTCAGTCGTCCTACGTTAGCAATGGTATGTGAAATACCAGAACTGGTAGTGTCCCACCACTCTCCAAAAATACACGGTTATTGATGCGATAATTGGTCATGTTTTATTGCCAATTCTGGGAAACACTTTTCTTACCCCACTGTATTCTGAAGGGTAAAAAGAATGAGGATAACTGGAAGCGAAAGATAAATGGCTTTCATAGATATCTGCTGTAATATATCAAATTGAAGACTGTTGCCTAAGTCAACTTACCTCCAAGAACTGAACGATGTCTTTATGCTGAGGCAAAATTCGAATAGGCCCCTATATTGCTGTATACGATTTTCATGAATGATAGTGCGGGTGATGATGTAAATTATCAAAAAACCTGACAGTTCAATTAAACTGCGTTAACGTCCTCTTAGAGTTGCATGTTACAGGAGAAATAGGTGTGGGTTGCTGTTAGCCCCATTCACTAGTTAGCTACAGAGTTCAGGCATTGGACAACAAACCAAACCGCTGGCTATTTTGTGAAATTCTTTTTTTCGATAATGTTGCTATATTTAACTACGTTGCTTATGATAAAAAAATGACAGTCGATTCCTGATAAATGCTGAAGACCAAGAGACTTTCCTTTAATGCAGAATTCTTACATACGTAATAATAAAACAGAGCTTAAGCACTTCAGACTTATGGCAAAGGAGGCAGTAGTTCTGGACAGCCCAAGAATTGTTAAGGGTATACGATGTGATATGGATACTTTTGTTGAAAGTAATTTAAGTCTTGGTAATTTAATTGGCCGCCCTTTGGAAGAATAAATTTATAATTTTCATATTTTATTTACGTATGTTGTCAAGTTTCAAAGCATACTCCTTTATGAAACAACAAACGCTTGAACAAATTTCTTTTCGTTACAATGAAACTTCAAAAATTTCACAACTGAACATTCATAAATGAAATTTGAAGAAACCGTACATTAAAGTAGAAAGCCGCATTTTTTGCAAGAAATTAATTTACTTGGAATAATCATTCTAAAATACTTTTAGACCTATGATACAAACCTCAGTAATGTGACAATTTACTTTCTGGTAACGAAGTTTAGTAACATTAACGCAAGACTGGCTGTTAGTGTTGAGTTAATTTTTCTTTTTTACCAATACTTCGCACAAATAAAATGTGTTGCTTCCACTTAAAATTATTATTTACCTTGTAATTAATAAAAAAGTGCATCCTCTCCAACGCAGCCGCTTAATTTTTAACGCCATGCCAGGAAAATTTCATCAATGTCTTAAAAAGACTAATTTAGAAGTCAAGATGGTTAGACTATTAAACTTGACATTTTAAATTTCTAGATTTCTTTTTGAAGGAATTATCGAAAAAAAATTCCTATAAATACCATTCTTTTTGAAGAATGGTATTTATAGGAATTTTTTCGTTTATTTCGTTTTTGTGTAATAGTGGACACATTTGTTCAACCTAATTGGCAATTCAAAGTCACAGTGACCTGAAGTAA
The DNA here is from genome assembly GCF_040412425.1 of Macrobrachium rosenbergii. Taxonomy (NCBI): domain Eukaryota; kingdom Metazoa; phylum Arthropoda; class Malacostraca; order Decapoda; family Palaemonidae; genus Macrobrachium; species Macrobrachium rosenbergii. Next base: position 16,460,274 of record NC_089758.1, read on the forward strand.
GCATGGAGAAATTATGCACAGTAGGGCTATTCACCTCTTGACTTTAAAATATCTCGGAGGCGTGGTTAGATATTCTTTTGAGTTAATTACCAAAGAACCATCATCAAAAGTCTGATGTGAATCCCGATGTGTGCAATCCACTACCTTCGTAATTTTTACATAACCACCGTAATTTTCAAGAGTTGGAAATCTGGAGATCTGAGCAAATATATACATATGTACATGCATATGTACATACATGTGTACATATGTACATACATGTGTACATATGTACATACATATGTACATATGTACGTACATGTGTACATATGTATATGTATATATATGCATATATGTATGTATATATGTGCATATATGTATATATGTATATATTGCATATATGTATGTGTATACGAGTATATTTGTATATATGTATATGTATGTATATATATAATATATATATATAACGTACATACCTACATATACATACATAAAATGTCTATGAAATACACCAATATAAGGTAATGGTGATAACCGTAGTCCATATCTAAACGAAAAAATTATCTATTTGTTTTTGTTCAGACTTATTTAAAACCCAGGAATTCCTCATTTCACAGCAAGAAATCGAGAAATATAGCTCCAGTTCCTATTATTATATGAACCGTTATACAAAAGACAAGGATATACGATCGCTGTAGTAATTTCCTATTGGTTATTCCACCTATTTTTTGACAAAGGAATTTGCAAACACGATCATAGGCGCCAATATCCTGTGCGACACATCATATCGTGTATCCCGCCATGGTATCCATTTATGGATGCCGAACATCCAACTAACTCATTCATTCATCCATCTTTGATGAAACAGCGGAAAATAAACCAATCAATCTTTTATTACACACCGAAAAAATTAATATCAATACTGAAGGTTAGGGACGTATCCTTGAAACTGCTACGCAATATAGAATGCAAATAAACATTCTGGCAGAAAAAAACAATTAATATTTTCCTTCGTATTCTTTCTGTTCTTAGTCTTACTTTTCGAAAGGCCAGAAGCGTTTTCGTGTTAACTCGATCAGAAACCGTTGAAAGGAAAAATGTGTAAAGTTTAACGCCTATATTGTTTCGTCTGAAGGCTGAAGTTGAAAGGCGTCTGTGTATATATGGAAAGGCAATATTGAAAGCAAAAGGGAGAGAAAGAAAGAGAGGAAAAGTTTTACAGGAGAATGAGAGGTGTGTATGTGTGCATATAAAAATTATATGTATATGTGTATGTATATGTATATATATATATATATATATATATATATATATATATATTATAATATATATATATAATATATATATATATATATAATATATATATATATATAATATATATATATATATATATATATATATATATATATATCCACCACAGTAAATTCCACTAGAGTAAATGTAGATTTTAATAATTTTCTTACCCCGTGAAAGCGCTCTTGATCCTGATTCCACAGATATATAGATTGTTGCAAGAATCATCATGCAAGAGCCAATACAATAGATTTTATTTCTTTCATTTTCACTGCCAAACGTATGACAAAATACCTTCCAGAGACTCAAATCGGTGGGTGAAATGAGAAGGCATATTTTACACAACGCTCTTTCTTGGTCTCTCTGCAGTCTTTAATAAGGTGATTGTCATTAAAGCAGTAGAAACAAGGCGCGAGTTTTATAAATACCTCCTTAAATCTAATGGCTGTCATTGTTGTTTCATGATAATTGTCCAGTACTTGTGGTAATTAGGGTTGTTGGGTATTTGAGCTTATCGTTTTCTTCTTTCCTTTATTTATTTGAATCCTATGCTCTCCCTTGACTTACTCTTTGCCTTTTTATTTTTTACTATTGAGTTAAATTTTGAAGCTCTCAGCCATGGCTGCAACAGAAGAAAATCATATATACGAAAAGCATGGGGATGGCTTTGGCAAAACCAAGACATAGGCGTTGTGAGCGTTTTTATAAAAGTTGCCGAGCTAGACTACATACTGTACAACTTACAGCTGCTGTGAATCAGAAGTAATATTTTCATCGGGCTCCCATAATCACTCAGCAAGCAGTGCACACGTTTAAGCCCGAAAGGCAGTTTGCTCAATGAAGTATGCAGTCATGAAAACGGGTACAGTATCTTCACGGGAAGTAATAGCTATTGCTGTACAAGATCTCGATAAGGAAGCTCAATCACAGTTGCAAACCATTCCTGGACTTTCACGTAGCATACGTAACTGGAGGCAGCGTGCTTTAGGAATCCCAGAACTTCCAACTTGTAGGTCAGGGTTTGAAATTCCTGATACAGTTAAATACTTAGAAAACGGGTCCTTGTTTTGGCCTTTTTTTCCTCATAAAAAGGCTCGGATGATTTGGAAAGCTCTAAAAATGGGCCTGTGATGGGACTTTCAAGGTATATCCTAATTTGTGGTGTCAGTTAGTGACACTACATATCATCATTGGAGGGTCATGTGTGCCCCGACTATTTGCCTTACTACTTCCTGACAAAAAAGCAGCCTCATACCATCGTCTTCTGTCTGCTGTGCGTGATTTAAGGGCAAATTGTCGACCTGTGACCTGTCTCTTGGACTTTGAAAAAGCTCTCCATAATTCACTTGTTTCTGTGGTTCCACATTCAGATATAGTTGGATGTGTTTTTCATCTCGAACAGTCTTGTTGGGGGAAGATATGTGCACTTGGTGAGAGTGAGATATAACACCGATGAAAGTTTTCAGCTTAAAACAACATCAAGAAAAAAGACCTGTCAGATGATTGAAGCACGACTGAAGAAGCTAGTGCGAGATTATCAAAATGAAAACACTGGAATATTTAAGAAGCATTGCACGCAATTTGTCTTAAGAGAATTTTGTTTAAATAAATTGAACTTTTTTTTTCCATAACTGCTTTTTTTAATGAATTCGCTGTTGTTTCTTACCCTAATGTCAAAATAAAATAGCTGAAATTTCTTCATTTTCTTTCTTATACTAAAAATTTTCTTGTGGTGGTGGAATTTACCTTGGTGGAATATACTGTGGTGGAATTTACCTGTATATATATGTATATATATATATATGTATATATATATATGTATATATGTATATATATACATATATATATATATATATATATATATATATATATATATATATATATATATATATGTATATATATACATACATACACAGTATAAATATACTACTATTAAACTGCATCTTTCTTTACAGGTGCCTGTTCCAATATGTTAACCTCGAGGTTCTCAGGTTATTTCCTTTGAATGAGAATGCTAGTTCTACGCCCTTCTCTACCCACCACAGTCGCTTAACTAGGAGGTAAGTACCTCACCTCAAGATCAACAGAGGCACAAGGATATTTTCTGGGGAAGGAATGAAAGGTTATATATATATATATATATATATATATATATATATATATATATATATATATATATATATATATATATATATATATATATATATAAAATGTATATATATAATTAATATATATGTATGTATATATACATGTATATACGTATATATATACATATATATATATGTATGTAAGTATGTTTGTGTTTATGCATGTGTTGGTGTGTATTTGTGTTTTGCATACGCTCGTTCTTTGTGAGGGTGAATATGAATTCAAATACAAAATAATTTCTTGTATGTCAGTAAAAAAAAAAAATATATATATATATATATATATATATATATATATATATATATATATATATATATATATATATATATATATATATATATATATATATATATATATATATATATATATGTATATATAATATCGATTGACGAAAGTACCTGGTCTTCCTTTTTCTCACCTTTGTTTCTATGGGAAAAAAAGGTATTAACTTGCAAAAATATTTCAGCATTTCTTCTAACGGCGAAAGCTAAGGATTCATAGGTAGAGTAATAGGAGAGGATTATAAAGCTATTCAAATAGTATGCAGTCCCGAATCATGTAAGTAGGTAGTAACATAAACTGTTGAAAATATTATACTTGAATCAAGATCACAAATGCAGATTTTTTCCTTCATTGGAAGATTTAGGAACAGGGCATAAAATCATAGTATTCTTCTCTTTTAGTTATAATGTCCCCCTGACAATATCTAATGCCTTACTCGCTTCGAAGGCAGTTAATCCGCGGTTAGATATTTAGAAATAGAGTGGGCACTTTTATTTCTTTCATCGGAGAAAAGTAAAAATTGATATTTGGGAAGACAAATACTCCCAGGTTTTTGTTTTCCTTTTTCCATTGCTTTGTAGTTGTATCATTCTGCAGACGTCTTGACATCACATAAATTTGTCGTGTATAAAGAAATTCCTAAGTCCTACTCAAGTATTGTTTGAAAAGTTTGACTCCAGGCTCAAAGAATTTCTTGGAGTCAAGTAACTTTTACAGGTCCAGTTCTTAATATAACTTCAGATGAAAGTTTAGTTTTAGTGGATTAGCGTTTTGTGCAAAATTTTATGGTTCAGTATTTCGGATACTTTTTTTTATTTGTGGTTTATCTGAAATAATCTTACACTTTTTTCTTAGGAAATATTCTTACGGATGTGTTTTAGTGTATGGTTTGAAATTACTTTTTTTGGTGGAGGAAAAAATAATGCTCATGATATAAAGACTTCCGTGCAGACTTCCCCAACCCCCATCTCCCACACAACAAAAGTTATTTTTTTTTAGTCTTCGTTTCAAAAAAGTTATTTTTTTAGTCTTCGTTTCAACGAAGTTATTTTTTTAGTCTTCGTTTCAGAAGTTATTTTTTTAGTCTTCGTTTCAAAAAAGTCATTTTTTTAGTCTTCGTTTCAAAAAAGTTATTTTTTTTAGTCTTCGTTTCGAAGAAGTTATTTTTTTAGTCTTCGTTTCAAAAGTTATTTTTTTAGTCTTCGTTTCAAAAAAGTTATTTTTTTAGTCTTCGTTTCAAAAAAGTTATTTTTTTAGTCTTCGTTTCAAAATTAGTTGATTCTGTTATTTGTCGAATTTATTTGTAAAACGTTTTACATATTTTTATGTCGGTTAGGAAGTGAAAATGCGAGAGTTCTGTCTTTATTTCCAGCGGGTAAATATTTAACTCTCATTATATATTCTGCGTTTGCCGGCGTCCATGAATTTTATCTGTTTGAAATCTAAGAGAAAACCAAGTTAACATCAGAGAAATAGTTTTTACACGTTTTCTTCTTTAATAATTTATCATATATATACATACATACATATATATATATATATATATATATATATATATATATATATATATGTGTGTGTGTGTGTGTGTATATATATATATATACATATATATATATATATATATATATATATATATATATATATATATATATATATATATGTGTGTGTGTGTGTGTGTATATATACATATATATATATATATATATATATATATATATATATATATATATATATATATATATATATATATATATATATATATATATATATAAAATCAGTGACACCGAATTCCGAATCTTAATTAGCTATTATTTCTGTAATAGTCCGCATGGCTTCGAGAATAAGAGATAAAATTTAGACGCTCTCGTAAGCAGTCAAATATTCCATTGACATTATTCACTTTTTTTATCATGAGCACATTTATAGCTAGGTTTTGCCAGTTAAAAGAAATCCCAAAATAAATTAACACAGCAGTTGGGAAACAATAAAAATCTCGTATCATTAAAAGTAATCTCCCATCAAGTGGCACTTTGTTCCGTCATGGATTTTGTATCAAAATACGAAATCAGTGTTTCCATTGATAAAAAGAAACCATAAACCACCTAGAATTTACAGCATGAAATTGAAGAGCGTCTGTGAATTCTTTTCATCAGTGAATGATAATGACTTTTTTCTTGATTATTTCGCAGGATTTTATCCAGAAAATTTAACATTATTTGAACATTAAACATATCGCCCAAATAAGAAAAATTTCTGTTAAAAACGAAAGCTATACAAGGTGTGAAGGCATCTGTCAAATGGCTTTTAAAAATCAGTGCGTGAAAGAAAAATAACGTGAAAAAGTGACTATATCTGTATGAAACGCTTGAACTGGAAGAAAAAAGGAAACAGAAATAGTTACCGTAACAGAATGGAAGATTTGTTGAATTCTAGAGGTACGTACAATACCAAAGGAATATTGGAGGTGGGTGATGAAATCTGAGTTGGTGAGAAAGGCTTGGAAGGAGAGCAAAGAAGTCGTTGTTATCACCGAGTATTTGCAGTGTCTTCTTAAAACAAGTAAAAGTCAGTAATTTAAACAGTGTAGTTTACAACTGAGTTCAAAATTAATTGGTGCGAATCCTCTTCTGGAGTGCCTTCAGCATAGCAAAGAACACAATTTATAATTTAGAAAAATGACTGGTAAATTAAATAAAATAACATCACCAAATGATTTACTACTATACCACTGGAAACTTGTAGTGATTTATATTTGGAACACGACGGAATTAAGCGATAAGCACTTAACTAACATGTAATTAGAGCATGCTAAACTATAGCAAATAGGTCATTATAATAGTAATTGAATTACTGCACAGAACGTACAAATTCTACAAATATAGTATAATTAAGGGTTTAAATGAGTCTGAGATAGATATATATATATATATATATATATATATATATATATATATATATATATATATATATATATATATATATATATATATATATATATATATATATATATATATGTATATATATAATATATAACCTACAAAAATAGTACTTTGGAACATTTCTTAGGAAATGAAAGTAGGATTGTCTTAAACTTAGGATGATGGTGGCAGTAGAAATTACCCAAAGAGAAATATATGAATATATAAATAAACACTGAGTAGTATACATTATGATTTTATTGGGTATCGTAAAACATCCAACTTATACTTATATGCAGTTCAGTAATATCACTTTATTGATAATGTCTATAAACGTATCAAAAAAGCACAGATTCGGAAATGGCGTATGTTGAGAAAGTATGTTATAGTTTCCACATCACAAAAAAAAACTTTAATTCAGGTATAATTTTTAAACAAAATTGCTATTCAGACCTGGATTTCCAAATTAATTTGAGACATGAATAGGCAGCGGTGGCTTACTCATCACAGATCAAAATGGCCCAGCCTTTTGACAACGATTTCATGTGTCGAAAAATGTCGTTTAATTACTTTGTCGAGAATTCCAGATCAACCGTCTCTAATTGCATTTTCCAACTACATAATTGATTGAAAATTTACATTAAATACCAATTGATTACACATTATAATCACAGTGATCGTGACCAGAATATATATTATATCCAATTGGGTGGGATATTTTAATTGATTCTGTACTTAACCGTCAGGTCAGATATGACAGAGCTGTAGGTTGCCAGAAAGTCCTGTATAAATATTTTGGTACACAGAGAGTTAAGCATTATACCTGAATAATCTAGGATTAAGCAATTACCAGTCATTCATAAAGTACACGAGGTGCATAAATTATCCTACCAGCAGTAATCCATTTCAGTTTAGACATTTAAAATAAAAAAAAATAACGGTAGTATGCCCACATATATTCGTACAAATACGTAGTTTTCTTTATCCATAAGCCTACAGATAACGTAAATAAAATTCCACGCAAACCATACAACAAGTCACATGAGAGTTTGTTTATTAACATGAACAAGTCTGTATTTTAAGTATATACAAGTACTAACATATTCGCTCTACGAGATCGCTGTCATCTCCCAGGACGATTTCGGGAGTACTGTAGATGCAAATGAGAATCCTGTCACTTGTAGAGCAGCCAGGGAATGTAGAAGTGGCGAAGAAGTTGAAGCGTCCACCCTACTTCATTAAAACTTCTCGCAGTGACTTAGCGCTAATCTTGTCTTGAGTATGGGGGACCGTTTACAACAAGGTTTCATAGCCTTAAGTATATTGTAGTTAGTTGTATTTGTTACGCACACACATGCATGCATGCATATATATATACATATATATATGTGTGTGTGTGTGTGTGTGTGTGTTTGTGTGTGTGTGTGTATAGTTTGTTTGTGTGCGCGTGTGTGTGAACCATGATAAGTTGCATTCAGACTAAAATGTCATATAACAAGGGAAGTCCATGTATGATAAATACCTAAAGAAAATTGCACCATATTTCAGAGGTTACATTACATGTTTTCCTGAGGTGAACTGATGGTCATATTTATCTATAAAAAGTTTTACTTGTAAAAAAGGTCAGAGTGGCAAGGAGCCAGCTACAAGAATCAAAATGGGATAAATACTTAGGAAATTGGTCAAGTGAGCGAGGAAAGGAGGTGGGGAAGGGAGATAGGAGTAATTAAGAGGGAAAGGTAAACTGAAATCAGTCGCCGAGAAATTTATTAACCTTCGAATATTGTGTATTCTTAAGAAGAGTGAGTCAGAAGAAGATGCCATCCACTGAACCCTATTTCCACTGGACTGAAAATGAATTTATGCTTGTGTACTAATGAGTGAGTTTTGTGATCTTTTGTTTTAAGTAACAGAAGCCTTTAAACAACAAGAACGAGTCCCGTTCAAAATGTTTTCTTGCGGCTAAGTGGTAGATGTCCTGCTTTCCAGTAAACAATGTACCAGAGAGGTGCCTGTTAGTCCGGCTTAGAATTGTTTTTTTATATTCTTTGCTGGAACACCCGCTGACGACTCCTTATTTAGAAATAAATTGATAGGGACAGTTCCGACGGTCTTCGTGCAGATGAAAAAGACGGAATGTTTCTCCTAGATGTTTTGTGGCCCTTTTACCATACCATCAGCTGAATGTAGGGAGATTGTACATACATACATATACAATTATATATATATATATATATATATATATATATATATATATATATATATATATATATATATATATATATATATATATATATATATACAGTATATATATATATGTGTGTGTGTGTGCCTGTATTTGTGTATAACAAGTGTAGTCTTTGGCCATAGTCCTGCCGATTGAAGAGGCTAGATTAACAACATCCAAAATGCCTTACAGTTTTAAAGTAAAATTTGATGGTAATAAGAAAAGAACCGCTGTATTTTCAGTAATATACGAAAAGCATTATTGTAAGATAGCTGTTTCAGCGTTCTAAAGTTAAACAAATCCGGGTTCCCCTTAAATATCAGTGAAAATGAATAAAGTAAAAAATGCGCCGAAGTTTCTTCGGCGCAGTCGAGTTTTCTGCACAACACTACAGCGTATAATTAAGGCCACCGAAAATAGATCTATCTTTCGGTGGTCTCGGTATAATGCTGTATGAACTGCGGCCTGTGAAACTTAAACCACTGCCCAGTGGTGGCCTGTCCTATATCGTTGACAGAAGCACGATTATGGCTAAATTTAACCTTTAATAAAATAAAAACTGTTGAGGCTAGAGGGCTGCAATTTGGTATGTTTGATGATTGGGGAGTGCATTATCAACATACCAATTTGCAGCCCTCTAGCCTTAGTAGTTTTTAGATCTGAGGGCGGACAGAAAAAAGTGTGGACGGACAGACAAAGCCGGCTCAATAGTTTACTTTTACAGAAAACTAAAAAAAATGATTGTGTAAGTTGTAATGAACCGCTTTCTAGCGTATTCCAAAAATAAAAAGATACCAGAATCAGAGATTCCTGACATTTTAGATCCCTGATGTACAAAATATATCCATAACGACCATCAGCAAGATATTATTTCAACAAATTGCCTGTGCACTCACTCAGTGGGTTTTTCATCGACCGAACATATTCATTAAACCACAATTATTAGCCTAATTGGAATATAACTCATTTATTGAGTAATTAAACAGTCTAAATCACCGATAAAGTTCATAAATATATTCATTAACCCATAATTAGGGGAAGGCTTCGATGCGTCAATGTACTATGCATTTATGAATGAACATTAATTCAATTATTTTTGACGATAGTTGTTATTTTTCATAAGGTGGAGCAGTAACCAACTCTCATTTCATATATATCATTTGCACATATATTATTCTTCCCTAGTTAATTATTTCATAGCAACTATCTTCACTTTTCTCTCAAAAATTTTATTGTATTATAGACGTGGCAAACTAGTATAAAGACTTCCTTATTGTGTCATGGCTCCTACTGTCGAGAAATCTGACGCACTGCTGAGCGGTAGGTTGTCAGGGCTAGATAATGAAACTTTCAGCCTCTTTGGCACGGCTATAGTGTCACATGATCCAGAAATAGTGGTGAAACGAAGATGGATGTGGTTTGGACAACCTCTGTAGAAAGAAAGCCAATGCCAAAAGGCTTCTGTGGGCACCAAAAATTGGGCGACCCACATATCCTTGTGTGATGAATAGAGATTTGTGGAAGGGAAAGCACAGAACAGACGCACCCCGTAGGTTCTTTGCAGCGTGCCTTCAGCCCCCTAGCTGCAACCCCTTTCGTCGCTTTGACTGTACCTCCTTTCATATTCTCTTTCTTCCATCTTACTTTCCACCCTCTCCTAACAATTGATTCATAGTGCAGCTGCGAGGATTCATCCTGTTACACCTTTCAAACCTTTCACTGTCAATTTCCGTTTCAACGCTGAGTGACCTCATAGGTCCCAGTGCTTGGCCTTTGGCCTAAATTCCATATTCAGTTCAATTCAATCAAGAAAAGACTTGAGCGGCGGAACTTCACAGAAGCCCTTTGTGTGATAGTAATGACTGCGATTTTGTCAGACCGTCCGAAGGTGTGGGCGTTATGGTGCTCATCAGTAACAGAGAGGCTGCAATGCCAGTTCGAAAGTCCGTGTGACATTCTCTTTCCCTAACTTTTCCAATATCTTGAAAGTTATATTTATACAGGCATACTTTTATGTTTCATTTTTTATGTCTTCTTAAATCACATATTTCTCGTACTCATTTATTGTTTTCCTTTTCTATAAAATTTGGTTTTACCGCGGTTGCTTATTCTGTACTTTAGCAACTTGCCTAGTTATTACTAAACGGGCTTCATGGCTTTCCCATACAGATGAGTGCGCGTTACGGTAGTAATAAAGCTAATATTTGCAAAGTTGATTTATAAACTCTTTCACCAGTCTTTGTATGTATTATCCATTATTGGCTACCTAATGTATGGTGAAAGTGTTCTCTCTATATTTCCCACTTTAATTCTCTATCTTAATAGGTACTTCGTGTTGGAAATTATGACAAACTCCGAACAAAAATTACTGAAGGTTTTTGTTTTCCATCAATTATGCCTTCACATGTTTCTGATTTTCGGTGTATTTGATATATATACTATATATATATATATATATATATATATATATATATATATATATATATATATATATATATATATATATATATATATATATATATACTGTATATACATATATATATATATATATATATATATATATATATATATGTATATATATATATATATATATATATATATATATATATATATATATATATATATATATATATATATATATATATATATATATATATATATATATATATATATATACTATATATATATATATTATCGTCAGTGTAAATATTCATCTCTTAATGAGTTAACCTAAAAACACGTAAGAAAATTGCTTAACTGAACGGCTTTATAAAAATACCATTCATACATTTTCTGATTTGGCTTCGTACATACATACATACATAAATATATATATTATATATATATGCATATATATATATATATATATATATATATATATATATATATATATATATATATATATATATATATATATGTTTGCATATATATACGTGTGTGTGTGTGTGGGTGTTTATACATGACAGGTATTTTTCTTTACCGATTTATTAATGCTGAAAATTTGTGTCAGGGAAGACAATGATTCGAAATGTTTCAGAGATGACTTAGATCAGAAGCATATATTGTGAATGCACGTTATCAGTCAGGAAAAAACACACACAAAGGCGGGTGATATAACAGAAAGGATGAAATAGAAGTTTCAGCTGTTATCAGTTCCGTCGTCGCTTCAAATACTCGAATTTTCAGAAAACTCTCTCTCTCTCTCTCTCTCTCTCTCTCTCTCTCTCTCTCTCTCTCTCTCTCTCTCTCTCTCTCTCTCTGTTGGCCTAGTACTTGAATCAAGCTTACAGATTTATTGTTATATCTGAAATACCTAATGGGTTGATTGAAAAACTGAATGGTGGCACAGAAGAAATTAAAGGCAAGGAAACATATAGCCGAGTGTTTTAGATTGTTCAACAAGTTATTATTTTATTGGGACATGACAAACATGCTATCACCTTCGCTCGCTCACCTACATTAGCATTTAATCAATATATGAACTAACGCGGGTTCTACAATGATATATATGCTACCAGTAAAATAGAATAGCCATGCTGCGGTAAAAGTACATTATAATCTCAATTCTATGCCAGGATTCAATAACGGTGAACGCTGGCTTTTACGAATCGTAAAAGGGCAAAGTATCAACATCCGTTTAGGGTTACGGAACTACAGAGAAGACTACTGAACGAGGCATGGTCGACATTGGCTGTTTTGTTATCGTTTGCATTTCCGCATAAGGATGAGAAAAACAAGGCCTGGCCGATGACTGCAGGGTTCTAGCGCCTGTTTTTAGTATAATATTACTAGCAAACATGAAAACAAAAACAGTGGCAGAGACTCCATACGAACAACATATTTACCAAATCCCAGCAGAGTGTTTTCACACAAACAGTTTCGATTTCAGTTATGACGCATAGACCTATCGCATCACAATTTTAGCTCTCCCCGTGGGGCTGTAGTGCCGTCAGTGCGCCTCATGCGGTGCACTGTAGGCATTACTTGAGGTTCTTTGCAACGTCCCTCCGGCCCCTAGCTGCAACCCCTTTCAGTCCTTTTACTGTACATCTGTTCAAATTCTCTTTCTTTCATCATACTTACCACCCTCTCCTAACAGTTGTTTCATGGTGCAACTGCGAGATTTTCCTCCTGGTACACTTTTCGAACCTCCTTTACTGTCAGTTTCCGTTTGAGCGCTAAATGACCTCATAGGTCCTAGCGCTTGGCCTTTGGCGTAATTCTATAGTCTATTCTTCTATTCTACAACAGTAGTTTTGTTCGAATAGTTTCCACATGCATGCTGACGTAGATTATCGTGGCAACTATGTACAACAGTATTTTGCAAATCCAGAAAAAAGATCTCTTCCATAAAAATCAGCACATTCGATTCCACTTATGTGATGCAAGCTTCAGAAACAACCGTTGCTTTTATGTAGAATTACACTAGCTCAAAATGTAATGAGGGCTTCACAATTCATAATCAATGGTTATACACTAACGTATAAATGGAGAGAGAGAGAGAGAGAGAGAGAGAGAGAGAGAGAGAGAGAGAGATGACATACATAGTGAAGCATTTTACACGCAGAGGTAGCATACTTCAGCCAAAGTCGTAGATGTAATTAGAAATATAATTTAATACCTGATATTATTATTATTATTATTATTATTATTATTATTATTATTATTATTATTATTATTATTATTATTATTATTATCCCGAGGCTATTGTTTTAATTTGAAGATCTCATCATAAAAAAATCTAAAAAAAAAAAATTGATAAACACGCTTTTAATGAAATACACTAAAAAGTGAAAAATACATTTTTTGAGACACCAGGATTTTCTTAGAATTAATCATGTCTACAAAAATAAAAGCGTGGGCGCCAAACATGGAAGGAAATGCTACAAGAAAGAAATATATGTTTTTTTTTTTATTTCTTGTAGCATTTCTATCCATGTTTGGCGCCCACACTTTTATTTTTGTAGACATGATTATTTTAAGAATATTCTGGTGTGTCTCAGAAAATTTATTTCTCACTTTTCAGTGCATTTTAATAAAAGCGTGTTTAAAAAAATTCTATATTTTCTTTATTTTATACTTTTTGGTTTTGACAGAAATTACAACCGATTTATGATTGTAGCTAACGAAATTGATATCCTGTCGAGCCAAAGAAGGTTTGAAAAATCAGTAGAGTTATTGACCGAGTCAAAGAAGTTGTAAAACATCCGAAAGGGTTCATACAAATCCTGAGATACTGGGAGAGGTCACTGCAGGTTCACTAGAGGTCACTGCTGACCTACTGATCATGTAAGGTTGTATTGTCACCGGGATTTAGTAACCATGCAAAATTTTAAGTCCATCGGACGAGGGGAACAGGTTGAAAATTGGGTTACAAGATTCGAACAAGACACAGTAACAAACAGACAGACAAAAAAAGCAGGCTAAATAAAAGCAAATAATATAAAAACTGCATATTTTCGTTGTATTTTTTGCATTTCTTGTTCTTACGTTTACAAGAGTTTTGGTAATTGCTTGTTATTTCTTTTCCTTTGTTCTATAGAGGCCTACAACTATTGTTTCGTTTTCTATTTCTTTGCGGGGTTTTCCTTATTTTGCTTTTATTTTTCCAGTGCTGGTTGTAGGTTGGAAAAATAAAACTTGCAACTATGGCGTTTTTCCGTCAGTTTATAACGTTTTTTTTTTTATTTTACACTGTTACAATATATAATTCACAACTTATTTTATATGATTAAATCTTGACGTTGATTTGTAATGTACACATAACCAATTTTCTTTCTTCTGTTACCTTTTTTTTATCCCCTCTGTACAGAGTGTGAACACCATAGGATAAGTTAAGGAACTTAATTATCATCCCTCAGGAATCAAGTAAATTGATATATTCAGTTGACTAAAAATCATATTTTTTTTATCCTACTACTTTATATTCCTGAAGTCCCGTTTTTCAGTAATATTTCCACTCAAAATTTTTTTCAGCATTTAATTTTGGAAATACAACGAAGACCTTTTGGTAAGGATGATAATGATGACTAACCAGGTAGAAGGTGATATCTTAGTTTCACATTTTTGAAAAGCTGTTTCCTTAATCTTATTGTATACAGTTGTATTCCGAGTTTAACTATGAGAAGAAAATCAACATTTCTCCATTAATAGGATTCGACATTTTATCCCAGAACATATCGTTGTTTCTTTTGTGTGTGTGTGTTTGTGTACTTATTACTTGACGGGTCAGCTCACATACCCTTTAAGATTTCTTTATAATCTTACCCCATGTCGCTTGGACTATAACATACGGATGCTAATGTCAAAAGTCAGGTGACATAAATAAAGATTTTGACAGTAGTGCTCTCTGGTTAGGGAGGGTTTAGGTCAGAGACGTGGAAATTAACTGTAGTGTCATTGGAAAGCTATTGACACCGAAGGGATGTTAAATTAATGGACTGCCCTTGACATTTTAAGAAAGGAATCTAGTTAACGATGCATTTAATCGTAAGGATGCGTGATACGGAGGAGAGTTGAGAACGTAGAGCGTACATATCCCATGTCAACAAGGACAATGAAGATGGCTGAGTTTCGATATTCGGGAAAGCGAAACATGAACTGAGATACGGACTGAGGCACGATTTATTTTTCTGACGTTAAGGGAACGTGATTCTTATTTTTTGGATTATAACATATGTTATGTAGAGAAACGTGAAAATTTTTTCATCAGTTCAGTGAATTTCGTTTTTTACCATATCTCGCTTTTGACGAAATATTTTTCCTAAAAAAGAAAAAAGGAAGCCGTAATCTCGATTAAAGCTTTGTAAATTTCTTCACTGGATATTCGCAGGACGAAAAATAAAAAAGAAAAGAAAATATATCTTCGTTTAAATTTTCTTAAGACAGATGAAAACATCAGCTCTTTGTCTCAAACACATACTATGCCAAAATAGCCAGAATATTTCTACATCTCTCGAATAAGCTCGAGAAATGGAGGAAAATACATTAAACGAAAGGAGAAATACCTGAAAGCGAGCAATTATGCAAGACTTTTATATCGAAGATCTCGTTAATACCGAAAGAAAACTGGACGGATATTCCTTTTTAATAACTTCTTTGTTGTATGATACATGTTGCATCGTCGAATATGTCAAAAGACAGTCATTTTCTTTACAAGCCGTTCTCATCTGCAGTACGGCAAAGAGAAAAAAATAATAGATGAGAGCATTCGAAAGAATTGATGCTATCGTACAAACGACAATACTCTTCTATTTTTCCATGGAATATTTTTCGTATGAAATATTTCATATCTGTTTTAATCGCAATGATGAGAATTATTTTCTGACATAAAGGGTTGAAGATTTCTCGGGCGATAATAAATTCATGGGATATTTGTGTTGAATATTTGTTCCTTATATGTTGAAAGGGAGAAACAAATCATGTTTAGTGTTGTAGAATGGTTAGGTTACCCGAGACACGCCTGTGTATGAACACCGGGGTCCTGTTGATGAGTACAGCTATTCCTATATTAAATCCCACTTATGGTAAAATCTACTAAAGTTGCAGGGTTCAGAACTTGTCGACATTTTAAAAGGGGGCGTCACTGCTAAGTAGACATTCTAAGTTCCGTCATTAATCTGATTCATAGTGAAAGAAATTGACTAAAAATTACATATATTTATCCTACTACTGTACATTTCAGAAGCCCCGTTTATAAGCAATATATTTCCACAAGATATTTCAATTAGCATTTCATTTGGGAAATACAATGAAGAGCTTTTGGGGATGATGAAAATGATGACTAACCCCGTTGAAAATAATATTTAAGATTCACTTTTTGGGAAAATTGCTTTCTTAATCTTGATCTGCACGGTTTTATTTCCAGGTGAAATGTGAGAACAAGATCTACATTTCTCCATTGATAGGATTTGATATTTTACTCCAAATATATACTTGTAGATAAGCTAATTTTGACATCCCACCCAAGCACCGCGTAACTTGAAACTGCTCCCTTATGCTTATTGGCAGGCCTAAATACTTTAGCGATGCAGTAGTTTCCTGTCATTCCATTACAGTGGCGTAGAGCAAGTTTCAATTTAGAAAGTACAGTACTACATTTCTGATATGTGCCAGAACATACCCTAATCTAATTTCTAGAACCGATATAGACCATATGCTATGCGTATGGCTTTGTGGTAAATGTTACTTTGTAGAATTAGGTGAGGAATGGTATCCTTCATAAGATATCAGTAATAATGGCGTTACAGTTGTGTATATAATACGCACTATAAAATATTTCTTACGACAAAGGAAATTGTTCATGCTTTGTAATAGGGCACAAGTACGTGTAAAATATTTTTTTTTATTCCAGGCTACAAAAATTTCTTATCTTCCCTCTCACTTTGTCATCTCCCCTCGTTATTCGTAACCGCTCTTCAACTCTAGTTAAATCAGAACTATATTTTGTGCATTTTATTTTATGCTTTATATCTTAGATGCCATCCATTTTGTAGAATTATAAGATAATCATTATTTCTGCAATTTTAGTACTGTGACTGACAAGATTTGGAAATGATTTCGAAACGAAAGTAATCCTTTTATTTTTAGTGTATCACAGCTTTACATAGATATTTTTTTTAATACAACAACATTAGTGATATACGTGACTTGGCCTCCAACCAAAAAACTGAATCACAATTAAGATAAAAAAAGGTCTGTGTTACTGAAGCAGAGCGAAATCTTCACAAAAAAAATTTCATAAAAATCTCTCCATTAATTTTCTCTAACACTACAAATTGACAAAATTGACAAAGAAAGACAACCAGATCATCAATTATCGAAATAGTCTTTCTGCGGCTTTGATAATGTAGGCCATAATTGACAAAAGAACACTTTGATAACAGGATAATCTTCCCTTGACCTTTCTGGGTACGAACGGAAGATATATATATATATACATAAAACCAGGGAGAACTCTCAGTGACAAAATGACAACTGATAAACTCTCTCTCTCTCTCTCTCTCTCTCTCTCTCTCTCTCTCTCTCTCTCTCTCTCTCTCTCTCTCTCTTCCTTTCCTGTTAAGGTAGTTGCTCCAATTACATTGCCCATCATTTTTGACATTTTACATTTCTCCCCTTCTCACCCCTATTTCAATCTGGGCTGAACTTGGATTTAAAGGGCACTGGGAGTGCTATTCATCTCGAAAACAATGGATTAGACACTAATATCCGTCATTTTTTACATTTTATTTTTCACCCCGTCTCACCCCCCCTTCCTATTGGGGCTGAACTTGGACTTGAAGGGCATCGGGAGTGTCACTATTAATCTCAGCGACCTCGAAAACTCTGTATTAGATACTAATATCTGTCGTTTTCGGTTATTTTTACATGTCACCCCTTCTCTCCCCGACTCCCTTTGGTGCCAATGATGTCTTGCCCCCACAGTATTCTTTTCCAGATGAGTCTTATGTATACCGAAATGAGGTATGGTAAATCCGTAGAGTTTATTTAGTTATTAAGTCTACAGGCAGAACCAGCCCTGTTTCAGGGAAGCCCTTCCCACCCCCAACCCCTTTGGTGCCCTTTGGTGCTAGTGATGTCTTACCCCCACAGTATTCTTTTCTAAATAGTAAGTCATATGTAAACTAAGTTTGGTTAAAATTGCTCGATGCATTGCAGAGTTATGCTGGAACACACACATACACACGCACGCTCACAACATACATACATACATCCATTTTTCTATATATGTATATATATGTGTGTGTGTCATAGTAAACAATGTATAAATGAACTTTATGCATAGATATATATGAATTAATACACGGGCATCCACGTGGACTTAAAAAATATGTAATAATGAACCTGGACATTAGGCGCCACAAAGCTTCTTCATCCTATTTGCTGACTTGATTATGATGAATAATAGCATACCTAATTATAACAAAGGCCTCTCTCTCTCTCTCTCTCTCTCTCTCTCTCTCTCTCTCTCTCTCTCTCTCTCTCTCTCTCTCTCTCTCTCTCATAGTAATCCTCTTTGTGAGCCTTTCCTCCATTCTATAAATGACTATGTTTTCCCCTTTTATCATTCTTGTTCATTCTAAATTTATCCTAATTTATATTTTCTTTCATCCTCTCGCACTCCTTTCAGACGCGCTAATCAGTTTTTCTTGGTTGCATGACATTTCTCGTCTCGTTCCCCTCTTTATCAGTGCTTTCCCTCTCCTCATTATCTCCTGTTCCCCCCTTCATCTAATTACTATCATTCTCCTATTCTCTCCATTATGTCCAAGATAGCGGCTTCTTTCATCTCATTATGACTGTCATTGAGTCATCTGTCTCGAGGGGCGGACGGAGTGGGATCTCCTTCTTCATTAACTCAATTTATTATAAATCTCAGTTTATTTTTTGAAATGGTGATTTTCTTTATTTTTTTTTATGGAATTATTACTTTCTATATGCCTTCTCAATTCTTTATATTTTCATTGTTCTCAGTCTAATAAAGCGCGTTTCGTTATCTTTCCTCTTTTTTGTTTATTCGCTGTTATTCTGTTGATTAGAAGAGAAATGTAGTTAATGGACGAAATTTTAAATTTTATAGTGATTAACAATGGCTGGGATGCTGGCAAAATGTTAAATCATTCTCAGTCAAAATTTAAACAGAGAGAGAGAGAGAGAGAGAGAGAGAGAGAGAGAGAGAGAGAGAGAGAGAGAGAGAGAGAGAGAGAGAGAGAGAGAGAGGGAGAGCGTGTGGTTCTGCTTAGCTTGATTATGTATTCCCGTTAAACAATTGAAAATGAATAATGCAGATCCCATATAGCCTAGAATTAATTTTTTTTATTTACTATACCTTCGTTTCTGGTTTTCTTCATTCATTACTATAACATGTGAATATTTCGTTGATTGCACCACTGGCAAAAGAATCAATCTATTTTGCAATAGTAATATAATCGTTTGGTACCACCGTGATTATAATCAGGGGTTTGGAATCACGTTTCGAAATGGTAGGTAAATGACCACTTTTTTTTGTACCAAAAACATTTAAGAATTATTTGCAGAAAAACATATAAATAAATTAGGAGACAGTTTCATATTTTGTGCATTTATGGCAGGGTTTTTTTGCGTATTACTGACGTTCACTTACTTGCCTAAGAGAATTTGGTGATTTGATCAAAGTGAAATATAATATGCCTCATTGTGACATACATCTCTCTCTCTCTCTCTCTCTCTCTCTCTCTCTCTCTCTCTCTCTCTCTCTCTCTCTCTCAGTAATCCCTTTTGTGAACTTTTCCTCTACTCTGTACCTGAGCATGCTTTTCTCTTATATCACTCTTGTTCATTCTAAATTCATCCTAATTTAATTTTTCTTTCAAAGCTCTCGGACTCGTTCTCAGACGCTAATAAGTTTTTTCTTCGGTTGCTTGACATTTCACTTCTCGTTCCCCCCTCTTTATCATTGCATTCCCTCTTCTCATTATGTCCCGTTCCCCTTTCATCTCATTACTATCATTCTCCCATTCTCTCCATTACGTCCAAGATGGCGGCTTCTTTCGTCTCATTATGACTGTCATTGAGTCATCTGTCCCGGGGGATTGCCGGATGGGGCTCTCCTTCTTCATTAACTCTCTTTATTACAAATTCTGAGATTCATTTTTTTGAATTGTGGTGGTTTTTACTCGTTTTTATTTTATATTTTAATTAAATTATTCCCCGCATATGCTCTCTTAATTCTTCATATTTTTATTGTGTTCCTGTCATTTTAGACTTTTTTTATTTTTAAACTTTTGTAATTATCTATTATTTTGTTGATCAGAGGACAGATGTAGTCAGTGGGCAGAATTTAGGTTTTTTATGGTAATTAGCATTAGGTGGAATGTTGAAAAATGAACTAAATGATACCCAGTCAAAATTAACTACTAAGTGAGAGAGAGAGAGAGAGAGAGTTTCTGCTTTGCTTTGTGATGTGTATGTTCGATTAACAAATAAAAATCACCATCGATCTCTGTAATACGTAAATACTTTCGTTGATTGCACCACATGCAAAAATGTAAATTTATCATACATTAATAAGATAATCATACGGTATCGCAGTTATAATCAGATTTTGATGAATCACGTTTCGAAACGATTGGTAAACCTAAAGCAGAGATATTTCATTAACATAAGCAAACAACAAATAACCAAATCAGGAAGAAATTCTTATTTTATATGAATTTTGCAATTATGACGTATTAATGAAGCACACTTATTTATCTAAGAAAATATTAATATTTTGAGGGGCAATACCTAAGTTAAGTTAAAAATCAGTGAAGTACTGGCTTGAAAAAATTGAATAATAGGATACCTAATTGTGACAAAGGCTCTCTCTCTCTCTCTCTCTCTCTCTCTCTCTCTCTCTCTCTCTCTCTCTCTCTCTCCCTTAATGAACCCCTTTTGTGAGTCATTCGTTTACTCTATACCTGAGCATGTTTTTCTCTCATACCATTCTCGTCCATTCCAAGTTTACCCTGCTTTATATTTTTTATTCGTCTTCTTGAACTCCTTTCAGACAGCTAATCAGTTTTCCTGAGTTGTTTAAATTTCCCTTCTTGTTCCACTCTTTATCAGCGCGTTTCCCTCACCTCACTACTGTCATTCTCCCACCCTCTCCATTACATCCAAGATGGCGCTTCTTTCATCTCGTTCTTTATGAATTGAGGCTGATTTTACTTTTTTATTTATTTCTAATGAAAATTTCCCCCGTGTGCTCTTTTAGTGTTTATTGCTCGTATGATAATAAAAGGTGTTTCCTTATTTTTTTAACTCTCTTTTTTTTCTCTCTTTTTTTAAGTTTACTTTTATGTTGTTGATTACAAGAAAAATGTAGGATATGGAAGGAATTTAAAATTTAATAGTAAATAACCATGGCTGGGGTGTTGAAAATAATAAAAAAAACTTCCAGTCAAAATTTAAACTGAGAGAGAGAGAGAGAGAGAGATGTATAGCGTGTGTTTCTGCTTAGCATGATTATGTGTATTCCTAATCAATAATTGAAAATCATTAATGCAGATCCATTATAGCACAAAATTGCTTACTTTGTAAACATTCATTCATTGATTTCCATCATCCATCACTGTAACATGTAAATACTTTCGTTAATTGCTCCATCTACAAGAGAATAAATATACAATAATATATTAATCATGCGATATCGCTGTTATAGTTAGATACTGGTGAACCACGGTCCGAAATGATAGACAAAATAGAAAACTAAAACAAAAATATTGCAGCATTATTTGCAAAAACTAAAGTAGTAAGAATATCGTAATATGCATATTTGTGGCCGTTTTTGCTTATTGCTGACGTATGCTTACTTATCTTAAAAAATATTATTATTTTGAAGGCAATATGTAACTTGTGATAGATATCAGTGAAGTACTGACTCGAATAGAATGAATAATAGCACACCTGGTTTTGACCACGCTCTCTCTCTCTCTCTCTCTCTCTCTCTCTCTCTCTCTCTCTCTCTCTCTCTCTCTCTCTCTCTCTAAGCAATCCTTTTTTAGTCTTTGCTTCACTGTATCAAGCATTCTTTTTCCTTATATGATTCTTGTCCCATCTACATTTAACATATATTTTTTCATCCTCTCGAACTCCTTTAGGACACTAATCAGTGTTTTTTTTTTTTTTTTTTTTTTTTTTTTGGTTGACGGACATTTTCCATCTCGTTCCCCTCTTTATCAGTGCGTTCCCTCTCCTCATTTTCTCCTGTCCCCCCTTCATCTAATTACTATCATCCCCCTATTCTCTCTCCATTATGTCCAAGATGACGGTTCTTTCATCTCATTGTGACTGTCACTGAGTCGTCTGTCTCGAGGGATGGCCGGAGTGGGATCTCATTCATTAACTCTCTTTATTATAAAATCTCAGTTTCTTTTTTGAATTGTGGTTGCTTTTGTTCGTTTTTTTTAAATTATTCATCCTATGTGCTCTCTTATTTCTTTATATTTTTATTGTTTCCTTGTCTTTTTCTATTTTTTCTTGATTTTACACTTTTGTAATAAACTATTACTCTTTTTTTTAGAAGGCAGACGTTTTCAGTTGAAGGATTCTTAATTTCTTAAGGTAATTACCATTTGCTGGGATGTTGAAAAATAACGAAATGATACCCAGTCAAGATTAAGACCGCTTACCTTGATTATATGCATTCTTAATTTATAATTGAAAATCATTAGTGCAGATCCATTATAGCCCGGAATTGTTTAACTCGTATAAATTTTATTAATTTCCGCCATTCTTCAATGTAACATGTAAATACTTTCGTTGAAAGCACCATCTGCAAAAGAATAAGCCTTTTATACAATAATATGATAATTATATGCTATCGCGACGAAAATCAGTCATTGGTGAATCACGTTTCGAAATGATAAGTGAAACAAGAACTAAAACTCTAATTTTACGTTACTATCCGCAAAAAGTAATTAACACATGAAGTAGGAAAAATATCTTATTATGCGTGTATGTTGGTTATTGCCTACTACTGACGTATACTTAATTGTCTTAGAAAAAATTATTATTCTGAAGGCAATGTGTAACTTATATTAGATGTAAGTGTAGTACTGCGCCTCTCTCTCTCTCTCTCTCTCTCTCTCTCTCTCTCTCTCTCTCTCTCTCTCTCTCTCTCTCTCTCTCTCTCTCTCGATAAATCCCAGAGTATGCTTTTCCCTTGTATCACTTGTCCATTCTGAATTTGTCCTAATTTATTTTTATTTTCATCCTCTCGGACTCCTTTCAGACGCGCATATCAGTTTTTCATGGTTGTTTGACATTTCCCGTCTCGTTCCCCGCTCTGTCAGTGCTGTCCCTCTCCTCATTATCTCCTATTCCCCCTTCATCTAATTACTATCATCGTCTATTCTCTCCATTATGTCCAAGATGGCGGCTTCTTTCATCACATTGTGACTGCCATTGAGTCCTCTGTCTCGAGGGACGGACGGAGTGGGATCTCCTTCATTAACTCAATTTATTATAAATTTTCAGCTTTCTTTTTGATCTGTGGTTTTTGCTAATTTTTAAATTCTGTTTATGAAATTATTCCCCGTATGTGCTCTTTTAACTCATTGCATTTTGATTGTTTTCATGTCATTATCGAA
>NC_089758.1:16489233-16514233 GCF_040412425.1 Macrobrachium rosenbergii
TAATCGTTTTTATTCCCAAAATCCAAGAAGCACTATCGACCCAAACATGAAAATGAAGGAAGACTTATCGTTATTTTGTTAGCTGAGGTAAAAGCCGCGCTTAAATCTTGTAGTACTACTTGAATGCTTTTATTGTTGTTGATGTTGATTATGCTAGCATTTTGCTAGCATTTGCTCTTGATCTATAGAAAGGAAAGCACAAGAGAGACCCGAGTATCGTATGTTCACAAAGGCCCATTCCGTTGCCTGGAGTTGGAGGCTGTGATTAATGATTGTTACCAGTAACTATGAATTTTACTCTTGGTAGTAATCAGCTAATCAAAATCGACCAAGAGAGGCTTTTGTGAAGCAATATTTTGTACCTTTTTGTGAACGCATACAAAATCCACTTTCTCTCTGTACAACACGCTACTGTCGCCACTATAAAAAAAATTTATTCTCATGAGATATTACATATTTATATGCAGTAGCTCACCGTGCTCAACTTGATTACAATTCACTCAAGACTTTGTCGTTCATCTGTGAGACTGCCCGACCACACTCTGCTTGATGAATAAATCGAATCGTTCTCTTCAGCAAACTTTCATCAAATAGCTGCGTCTGTGTTCACTTGATTAAATTACTCTTATCTAATTAAAGAAGAAAAAATTCAGGGCGCAAAGAAATTTCAGAAAGGACTTTATGTTGCTATTTTTCGTTGCATTTAGGGTTACTTTAAGCTAACTGTAGCGAATTGGATGTATTTGCAGGAAATTGTTCTGAAATTAAAAGGCTACATTGTATACATGTATATATATATATATATATATATATATATATATATATATATATATATATATATATATATATATACATATATAAACATGTATACAATGTAGATATAAATATATGTATATGGAAAATGAAGACAGGAGCAGACACTCAAACAACAGACAAATTGGAGTAACGGAAAGGCGTTCTTTTTTCTTTGTCCACTTAATAATACGACGACGTTCCGTATCTCTTGATACATTTTCCAGGCTGAAATAGCGATGAACTTAAACAGTCATTGTGTATAAACACTGAAAGGCATACACAGTATATGCTTAACACCATGTTAAAGGACAATTAAAAGAAAGACAACCTCAAAAACACTTAAAAGAAATTTTTAAAAAGTATTTAAAAAAGAACAGAACAGCAGAAAGAGGCCAGGGCCAACACGAAAAACAAAAGACACCTCCCCACACCGGTAGTGTAAAGGGGGAGAGATATTGGGGGTAAGAGGGAGTATAAACAAAGAAGTTACAGCAGGTACGTTAAGCGATGAACAGCTGGGTGGAAGTTGACTGGTGATTAAGGGTAGGGACACTTAATTTAATCATAATAGATTTATGTGTGGTTAATTCTTCTACGTATCAGGTTTTTCCCACAACACTGTAAAATCCTTAGCATCTATATGTGTCTTACAAATTTTACTCTGATTTCTTACATTGGACTGCTCGCGATTGGATAATCGACAGCCTGTTCTAAAACTAACTCCTTGATGAGAGGAGAGTCGGGCTTTGAGCAGCCTCCTGTTACAACCGATGTAAGTGCCAAGTTCACATCTAGGACAATTATATTTATAAATCACACCGGAAGTAAACAAGGGGCTAATCCTGTCCGTGACATGACAAAGAGATCCAATGGTTCGTTGGTTTATTGGGATTAACTTAAGATTAAGAGCGGGTAATAATTATTGTCCGTTGAATAGCCCGACACATTTTTTCCGACATCTCTTATCATGCAAAAAAGGAAATCTTGCATATTCCCCCACATCTCTCCCCCCACCCTGCATTGGTTGTCTAGGTCAGTTTGCTTTACGCTATCGGTGTGGGTAGGTGTCTTTTGCTTTTCGTGTTGGCTCTGGCCTTCTTCTTCTTCTTCTGTTCTTTTTTAAATACTTTATTTTAAATCTCTTCTAAGTGTTTTTAAGGTTGTCTTTTTTTCTTTAATTATCCTTTAACATGGTGTTAAGTATATAATGGGTATACCTTTTACCGTTTATGCATAATTACTGTTTAAGTTCACCGCTTTTTCAACCTGGAAAATGTATCAAGAGATACGAAACGTCGGCCTTTTATTAAATGGACGAGAAAAAAGAACGCCTTTCCGTTACTCCAGTTTGCCTATGTGTGTGTGCGTGTGTGTGTGCGTGTATGTGTGTAGTCACAAGTATTTACTGATGTTTTATGCTTCGAGCTAAATCATCGCTTTCCCAAGAAACTGCTAGAAATATTCATCTACACAGAATAATTAGCCCAACATAGAATTTAGTCGTTATTGTAGAAAGAAAGAACTATATCGTTTTACCGTTAAAGTAACGCATTCCAGTTTTGTTCCTTGGAAATGAAGATATATTTCATAAATGGATTACAGAATATCGAACGAGTGTCAAGGTAAGCTAAAAAATTCATTCATTGCATAATTACAAGTAATGTATTTGAACTGTGTTGGTATACGCTACTTACAACGTAATGAATGTGATATGTTGCCCTTTGTTTCTTGTATTTGAAAAGCAAGACTCGCCTTAGCATAAATTGAAGTGTATTATAGTAAATATAACTTGACAGTTAAGGAATAAACATGATATAATGATTTCTTACATGCAAAGAACACCTGCTTCCTAGATGTTATATGTTCAAACCAATATCGTTCAAATACAGTCTATAACTTTCGAGAATAAAGTAGGACAAAAATTAAAGCAACGTTTCTAAAGTCACTCAGAGGCACTTTAAGGGATAAACGACACCCATTATTGCGAGAAGAAACGCGGCAGAATTCGAGGGCAACATGAATGTTCAATTATATGCAAATACAAACACCTGTAAGATTTACCAATGCAAATCAATGGCTTTTATGACGGTGTTTGTCTTTCTTTGTGTGCAGTAAGGCGCCCGAAGCTCAAGATTATTCTAAATTCTTCTTGATACTTCCGAACAGACTTTACTATACTGAGATTTCTGATGACTGCTGTAGTTTATTGTGTCTTGAAAAATGGATGAAATTGCCCTCTTACGACAGAATGAAGTGAGTTATAATAATGTAAGCGATTCCATTAACAATGTATTATTTATCAACAAATCAAAATACATTTACATGATATATTACGGCATTGTACTCCTAATTGGATATAAAATAATATTTTGAAGCAAGTAACAAAATAATAGACACAGTTACGCTCGCTTTACATAAAGTGATTTAGAAATACAAGTAATAACAATTCCACTGGATGCATAGAGGGTACTTCACAAGTATTTAAAACAACTAATTATATGTATATATATACACATACATATATACAGTATACACACATATATATAAATATATATATATATATATATATATATATATATATATATATATATATATATATATATATATATATACACACACACACGTGTTAAACCAACAAACTTAGCTCCAAACAATAGAAATAAGAATGATCTCTGCCACATTCATATTTAAACTGGTAAATTTTGGTCTTACTCACTCCACAGAAAGCTTCCACAACACTAGCCGCTATATTCTTACTGCGCAGTGAGCTCACCAGTAACGCCCCGGACCCCTCCACAAACTTTGCACTCTTTGGTTCTCGATTGCTGGATGCGGAGGCCGTTACTTTCCAGTAATACTTTCGAACCATCTGCCAGTCCTTTTCTAGGTAGGTTTTCGTCTTGTCTTTACTCCGAGTGCTTAAAACTTCCATAAACTTTTCACTGGCCGATCGTCTTCCCTACAAATGATCGACTCGTCTCAAAGCACCCTGATGCGTTCTTTCACCTACAGTATTACCTTTTGCTACTCTTCAGTCTTATCTCAGCCTTTCTCACCACTTCATTTAAGGTTCCGACTTCCTTCCTTCGTTCACATGCAGCTCTACATTACTTCCATAGAGGAGAGTTGGTTCAACAGTTCTTTCATGTATATATACATATATATCTATATGTGTGTGTATGTATATTTTATATATATATATATATATATATATATATATATATATATATATATATATATATATATATATATATGTATATATATATATATATATATATATATATATATATATATATAATCACTATAAGAGCCTAATACTGCTTTATGACTGAAATATTAATTAGGAATGTGTGTTCAAACTTTAATTACCTAATATCAACTCCCTGGAAAGTTCCCAGTGTCCTCTTTCTTCCACTAATGGAATTTGTGTCCTATCTTAAGTTGGAGGTTTCGACAAACAATGCAATATTGGACTTCATTTTCATATGCTCAGAAGAAATTGGAATATGGCTATCCTTTTCTTCTTTTACGTTCCCTTCTCCTAAATGTTCCATTCCTAAAATAACCGAGGTGGGTTGAAATAATGAAATTTTGACTGAGATGAAAACTTTAATAGTTTCTCATGATCTCATTATTTCAGCAATGAATGAGAAATAAGCACACATACCCCGCTCTCGGACATATACAGACAGACACAGACACACATGTGTGTGTATATATATATATGTATACATATAGTGTATATATAAGTGAATACTTGTATGTTTGTATGTATGTATGTAACTTTGTATGTATGTATGAAACTTTGTGCTCTATAGAAATCCGCGCCGCTTGACCGATCTAGACAAAATTTGGCATGTGACCATCATTTGACCCAACTTAGATAATAGGGTAGGTTTCAAACCCGTACCCGCTTCTTCTTCCCCTTCACCCCATCCCCCTTCCCCATTCCCTTTGTAACTTATGCGGTAACCGTTTGACCGGTCTAGATAAAATTTGGCACGTGGCCGTCGTTTGACCCAACTTCGATAATAGGGAAGGTTTCACACCAGTGCCCCCTTCCCCTTCCCTTCTCCTTCCAACATCCCCCTTCCCCCTTCTCTTTGTAATTTATGTGTTAACCGTTTGACCGAACTAGACAAAATTTGGCATTACAGTCACCATAGTAACACCTGGATAAAAGGGACAGACAGCACAGTAATACCTGGTTAAAGGTGACAGGCAGCACAGTAATACCAGGATAAAAGGGACACTCACCACAGTAATACCTGGATAAAGGGGCCAGACAACACAATCATAATTGGAAAAAAGGGACAGTTACTAAAGTAATATCGGATAAAAGAGACAGATGCCACTGTAATACCTGGATAAAAGGGACAGTCATCACAGTCATACCTGGATAAAAGGACAGACAGCACAGTAATATATATATATATATATATATATATATATATATATATATATATATATATATATATATATATATATATTATATATATATATATATATATATATATATATATATATATATATATATATATATATATATATATACATACATATATATATATATATATATATGTGTGTGTGTGTGTGTGAATTTTGTATGTGTATGGATGCTGTAGAAATCCGAACCGCCTGACAGACCTAGACAAAATTTTGCACACGTCCTCTGTGTCACTCCAGAAAGGTTTATAACTCAAAAGCAAACCCCTACCCCTTGACAGACATACAAACACAAAAAAAAACTAATGAAATTTTTGTTTATACCAGTGTTCGTCTTTTCTTCATTAGCGTTATGGGAGTCACCAATGGATTGGGCGGAAATCCACCACCTTTTATGTTGGTGACGTCATTAAACTCCTCCCACTGCAAACCCTATAATCAGTTTAATACATCCAAAAAATTAAACATAAATTTATGTTTGACTATATTAAAATTGCTTTCATTATGACATCAAGTTTCTGTCAGAATTTACGTGAACTTTAACTATAATTTATGATAATTATTAATATAATTGTTAATTACCAGCGATAAAATCAACATTGTAAATCGATATCGGTAATTTCTATAAGTAGAGCTTCGCTTTCCGCAGCCGAGAACGCCTTCCCCATCCTCCCATACCCAGTAGCTGATGGCTAAACCCAACGTCGACATATTTCCTTTTTATTTTTATTTGTTCAAATGCGAATTTCCTCTAATTAATTCGTTCGTTTCCCCTCGTTTTTACTTTCGGAATGCGCTATAGCGACTGCTTCGTGACGATGCGGTGACGTATTTCGTTATAAAGTCGGTTTAAATGAGGTCTGAAATTAATTGTCGGGTAGTGTGGAAACACCACCACCACGAACACCAACTTCACCATATAGCAACATCATCGACCAGACTCTC
Organism: Macrobrachium rosenbergii; assembly: GCF_040412425.1. Classification (NCBI taxonomy): domain Eukaryota; kingdom Metazoa; phylum Arthropoda; class Malacostraca; order Decapoda; family Palaemonidae; genus Macrobrachium; species Macrobrachium rosenbergii. The sequence continues at coordinate 16,495,420 of NC_089758.1, forward strand.
TCTCTCTCTCTCTCTCTCTCTCTCTCTCTCTCTCTCTCTCTCTCTCTCTCAAACAATCTGGAGCGGAATTTATCTGGTGAGGTTTTTAACTAATGCAAGTAAATTCGTGCTTGCAATCTCTTTCTCTCTCTTCCTCTTTCTTTCTTTCTTATTTATAAATCCCCTTTACGAATGGGGTTAAACATCAAGCCATACCAGAAAAAAAACCTGAGAATGTTTGCCACTTCAAGTCAATCATTCTCTCTCTCTCTCTCTCTCTCTCTCTCTCTCTCTGTTTCACTGTTTTAATCAGATAAGTGCCAGGATATATGTATATATCAGTTTATTAAAGTAATGAATTCAAAACAGAATTATTAATCACAAGAAAGAAAAGTATTTTCAATGATAGTAGACATACTGTACAGACGAAACAATTCAGAGCGGATGTAGGAACATTTTTTCTGAGTCCTTCAAAGTTCTTCCGGGAGGTGCCGGGTTGGTAAGCTAGTAGATATACTGTATATATATATATATATATATATATATATATATATATATATATATATATATATATATATATTGTATATATATATACTGTATATAATATATATGTATATGTACTAGCTGACCAACCTGGCACTGCCTAGAAGAACTTTGAGGGACTCAGAGAAAATGTTCATACATCCCCATTGAACTGTTTTGTCGTGTACAGTATGTATACTGTCATTGAAAATACTTTTCTTTCCTGTGATTGATAATTCTGTCTTGAATTCATTACTTTAAATAAACTGATATATATACATATATCCCAACACACACACACACACACACACACACATATATATATATATATATATATATATATATATATATATATATATATATATATATATATATATATATATATATATATATATATATATATATATATATATATATATATATATATATATATATCCAGAAACCTGTTAAAGATACACGATGATAATGGGAAAGGGAAGGGATAATTGAAATTTGTTAACAAGTGCGCTGTTTAAATGCCTAAGTCTTACCTACTTTTTTCCTCTTAATAAATTATCTAGAGTTTGCATTCAAATCTATGTCGTTTCCCTAACAGTTTAGAATAAGTTACTTTTATATTTCATTTTTCCTTTCACTGATAACAATGCAACTCTTTTACTAGTTTTGATCTGAAGTTTTATGTACCTTAATATGTCTTCTAGTGATAATAAAGACATAGTATTCCCCATAGCAAATAATCATTAGACATTTATTAATCATCGTCTTCAAGAAAGTAAATCTAAATCTTGTATCTTCAACAAAAAAAATAAATCCAAAAAGATGAGATAAATATATAAATAGACATACAATATGAACTTTAATTGGGACGTTCAACCAGAAAATGAGATAGAGATCTAGACATTCACATCCTAAAAAAACGGACAAAGAAAACTCTGACGCGAGGACATTCCTCAAACAAGCGAACAGAAGCGAGAACGTGGACGGAGCAGTGGACTGCCATGAGGCATTTCCTGTTCTAGAAAAAGAAGTGGAGAGAAGAAGAATTCTCCTTCGCCTCGTATGAAATTTCAAGGAAAGTGAAAAGGGATCTTTTGTATATGTCGAACACATTCCATTTTGATGGAAGTAACCTCGGGGAACGCCAATGGATCTTCTCTCTCTCTCTCTCTCTCTCTCTCTCTCTCTCTCTCTCTCTCTCTCTCTCTCTCTCTCTCGAAAACGAATAGGAAATTGTGTTTTGTATGTTCTCATTCCTTTTAAGTTTATCCTATTGTTTTCTCTTTTTCTGTAAGGTTTTGCATTGTCTTACAGTTATTTTTTTTTCTGCTCTTTTTCTCATCGTGATCATTATCCTCTATAAATAAATATTTTTCTCCTTCATTCACCCCATTTACTTATTCGTTTTTTTTTTTATCTTTTTAGTTAGGATATGTCTCAGTTTGTAGTATATTTTAACCTTTTAATTAATTAATTATAAATATGCATCCGTAAACAGTAGTAAACGTTGTTATATATTATGAAAATGATGAGAGCGTGTAGAATTAGTTTTATTTCCTTCCGTTATGTATAAAAACCGTAACAAACAAACGCTGTACCCATTCTCAGAAAAAGGTTTTGATAACGTTTATGATATATATAGCTTATATTGTTTCCAAGTAATATAGAAATTATGCATCATAAGGTATTTGTAAAAAAAAATTTTATAATCTTAATTTTTCCAAGACTTATTATTTTATTTTTTTTTTTTTGGAGTGGAAGGCAAATCAGGATGAAAATCTAAGACACTTATTTCAAGCCCAGTTCCGAAGAAGGCAAATGAAAAAAAAAAATTATTAATAAAATAAAATGAAAATGGGAGGACGAATGATGGGCCTAAATGATGCAAAGCTGATATGTTGGAATACAAATTTAAAAATATTACTAATATTGAAATAAAATTTTGAAGTATATTGCTTGTGATATTTGGAAAATTGTGTATTTACATTGTTAAGAAAATATTATCACTAGCCCGAGAAGTATTGTGGATATTTCGGTGCACTGTCAGTTCCTCGTTGGACGAGTCGGTACGGTTCTCGGCTAGCACTCTGCTAGGCCCCGAGTTCGAGTCTCCGGCCGGCCAATGAAGAATTAGAGGAATTTATTTCTGGTGACAGAAATTCATTTCTCGGTATAATGTGGTTTGGATTCCACAATAAGCTGTAGGTCCCGTTGATAGGTAACCAATTGGCTCTTGCCACGTAAACTAAGTCTAATCCTTCGGGCCAGCCCTAGGAGAGCTGTTAATCAGCTCAGTGGTCTGGTTAAACTAAGGTATACTTAACATTTTTTTTTCGGTGCACTGTCCGTAACGGTTGTAAGGAAGAATTGTGAGGGTGTGACAGTAGTTTAACTAGGACTCAACATTAGGGGGATGAATGAATAAGTTTTTTTTTTTTTTTTTTTAAGAGGGTGGCAGCCTCTATATGAGAAAAAACATCCTACACGTTTCGCAACCTTCCTTTTTTTATTTTATTTGGTTTATCATTTTTATAACTAATCGATGTATTACTACCCTAACACAATTCTTTTGCATTTTGATAATTTACTTACATTTTTATCTTTTTATTTATTAATTTGTTAACTTATTACTTTTTTAATAAGTGATCACTTCTTTCTGTATTTCACTTTACCTCCTGTTATTTCTATCTAATGAACACCATATTTTTTGGAAGCTTGAACTTCAAGTAAATGGCCCCCATGGGCTTGTTCTATATAAATGGGATTCATCTTCTGAATAATAATAATACATTTTTTTTTTATTTAACACTAAGTGGGATTATAGTGTTGGTTGTTTTATAACATTCAGTATTTTGTATAATGTATTTACACGAAAAATCTACACTTGGGTGGACGCTGACTTGGGTAACGGAACGCCCTCCGTACATATACGTAATTCGTAGGAAATGCATCGATCACAGATTGCTTTGGAGCTTGTGAGTTTTTTTTTTTTTTTTTTTTTTTTTTTTTTTTTTTGCATTGTTTTTCACAATCGGTAAATATTTTCGAATAACTCCTGTTTCATGGCGTGTACAGCAATTACAGATTCGTGAGATTTCTTTGCTCAAAAAAATGGGTGCTCATTACACAGCGTTTTAGTTGCTTGTTGACATTCTTCCCATCTTTTTTTATTTTATTTTTGTTTCAGAAAAGTTTCATTTTTTTTATTATTAAACTATCGAATATACTTGTTTCCCTGAGTCAGTCTTTTTTTCGAATTGAAATGATGATTGTTGATATTTTTCAAGTTCAAAGTTCACTGCATCACTGTTATTCCGATGAGCAGAATTACCAAAGATGGGTCTGTTCAAAACTTGGAAGGGTGACTAGCAAGGAATAGCAAATTGCAGCTTCACCTTTTTTGTAAATTTCAAGTTCGTTTCTTTAGACGTTTAAAAGGCAAGCAAATCCTCTTTCTCCCCACGCACACGCACGCACACACAAAACACATACACATATACACACGCACACATTATATATATATATATATATATATATATATATATATATATATATATATATATGACCCACATCGGGACCCCTGTGTCGGTCAGTTGGTAACACCGTGGCCTCATTTGAAAGACCTGGGTTTGGTCCTGACGTGAATCAGAAATTTATTCCTGTGAAACACGTTCTCATGTGTTCATCAGTTATATATATATATATATATATATATATATATATATATATATATATATATATATATATATATATATATATATATATATATATATATGTGTATGTGTGTGTGTATAACTGAATCATCACGGAGATATGGATCATGATGAATGTATAAATAAAGGCAATTGCCACGAAGGGAAAAGTGAAACAACGGAGTCGTTGCTAGGCCTTTCGACTCTGCTAAGTAAAGGACTGTGAGCCCTTCAGTCATTCATATATATATATATATATATATATATATATATATATATATATATATATATATATATATATATATAATGTGTGTATGTATGTATATATATATATATATATATATATATATATATATATATATATATATATAAAATGTGTGTGTATGTATATATATCATTATCATTATCATTATTACCGTGAGATCATAAATCAGGAAAATTAAATAAATCGTCCAGAACTGCAGCGGGAGGTAATTCTGGGACACTTTATAGGGCGAATTATACCTGCAGACAGGCAATTACGGGCACAAGTTCGTCTTCGTGTGAATGAATATCGTCATGTATTACGGCAATAACGCCACGGAGGAACGTTATGGGCGAAGTTAATAACGACTTTTATTGACAAATGACCTTCTAACTTATGATGTAGAGCGTTACGGATTAAGTAGCTTATTGGCCATGTAGTCTTGCAAATCCCCAGACTAAATTTGGCATTTTTTTTTTTTTTAATGGTTTATATGTCCCTGTTTTCTCTTCTAACGTAACTTGTGAAGGTAAATTTAGAAAATAACTTATAAAGTTTAAGGGAATGAAGTTTTTTTTTTCCTCACTACAGTAATTCAAGTCAACTAAAGTATTTTATTGTTTATGGCGCTATTATTCACTACTTTCTGTGGCACTTAATTTAAGCATCCAATTGTCAACGGGGTCGGGAAGCCTGCTGAAAATATATCATGAAATTATTATAACCCTAATTCACAGCTTAGCTCAATAAACACACTCACACATAGTGGATACTTGAGAAAACTAGCTACACCTTTTTATTTACCTTTTTATGAGTAATTATTTTGTTGATTTTTTTTCAGTGAACTTCCAGATATCTCGTTTTTAATCATTTTTTTGTTTAATTTCGTATGACGTGTCATATATGTTCGTATCTGACGTGATTATTAAGCTAATTACCTATCATTTATACCTCTGTTTATAGAAACATTCCGTCTTTTATTTTGTTTTTTTATGTATTTATTGTTTTATAATATTGTTTTTTAACAGGTACTAGTTTATTGTTTGCACTCATTACTAATCACCAATATTATCAAAATTCTGAATCAGTGTTCATATTCTTAGGTGGATTTAGGAAATTAATACATTCCCGAATGTATGGAATTTGTGTTAATTTACTAATTCAAAACAGAATATTATATCTAAATTCTGTAAGTCGTAAATATTATCTGAATTTTAAATGACAGGCATAATATTTCTCTTCTGATGAAATAAATCTTTGTAGTATATGAAACATGTCGCTCGCTTTGTGGAGTTTTATCTCTTCACGCATGATGGCTTCGTTTATGAGTTTTTCTTGCCTGAACAAAATAGAAAAAGTATTTCTTGAATGTATAACTGTTCCCCCCGCCCCCGCTCTCTCTCTCTCTCTCTCTCTCTCTCTCTCTCTCTCTCTCTCTCTCTCTCTCTCTCTCTCTCTCTCTCAGTGGTCTGGTAAAACTAAGGTATACTTAACTTTCTCTCTCTCTCTCTCTCTCTCTCTCTCTCTCTCTCTCTCTCTCTCTCTCTCTCTCTCTCTCAGTGGTCTGGTAAAACTAAGGTATACTTAACTTTCTCTCTCTCTCTCTCTCTCTCTCAGTGGTCTGGTAAAACTAAGATATACTTAACTTTCTCTCTCTCTCTCTCTCTCTCTCTCTCTCTCTCTCTCTCTCTCTCTCTCTCTCTCTCTCTCTCTCTCTCTCTCTCAGTGGTCTGGTAAAACTAAGGTATACTTAACTCTCTCTCTCTCTCTCTCTCTCTCTCTCTCTCTCTCTCTCTCTCTCTCTCTCTCTCTCTCTCTCTCTCTCTCTCATCATGTGAATTCGTTTTTAATCATTTTCTTCCGATGGAACAAAAAAAAATCATGTCCAAACCAACATTTTCCTCTTGTTTTTGTAACTGACTAGAATAAATCTTGAATGGAAATATACTGTAAAAATAAAATACAACATAAAGTTTTGAATATCCTGATATCCTTTTTCAACCCACGAACCTGTCATCTTTATAAAGGAGAATTTTAACTTTCATTTCTTATTTTCATCGTACTGTTACTCCACAGGACTTCTTGCATATATATATATATATATATATATATATATATATATATATATATATATATATATATATATATATATATATATGACTATTTATCACATCACTGTGATTCATATACAATCAGAAAGCTACGTTTGTAGCTTTCTGATTATATATATATATATATATATATATATATATATATATATATATATATATATATATATATATATATATATATATATATATATATATATACACACATATATATATATATATATATATATATATATATATATATATATATATATATATATATATATATGTGTGGGTGTGTTTAGTATGAATGTATATATATATATATATATATATATATATATATATATATATATATATATATATATATATATATATATATATCATTCATATATATTCATACACACACTAATATATATACAGTATATATATATATATATATATATATATATATATATATATATATATATATATATATATATATATATATATATATATATATATATATATATATATATATAGCTGACGTTTCAGTAGCACTTGGTATTATCTAAGACAGGGATGTATAACGCCCCTTATCTCAACCCCGCTCTTTTATCCCTTGTTGAACGCCGAAACGAGCGTGCAAACTTTTATGGAAGTGTATGTAAGATTTCCTCTCCCTCATTTTTAGTAATGCGAAATACGCAGTCTTTTCCACGTGCCTCGTAAATCAAAGGAAACTCTACCCATGCCGGATGCATCGTCTTTCAAGAAAAAGTGCATTCTGCGAAATCTTTTCCCCTCGTTTTTCATTTTGCAGCTATATCGTGTTGCTGCGGAGGGTTAAAAGGGGATTTCTCAACCCGCCATTACTGTAATGAACTCTTCTTAGAGCGAAAGAGCTACATAAAAATAAATAGTTTTGTTTTTTTACGCGCATCTGCAGAAACAGATGAGTCTTTTGAACAGGAACTCTGAGAAGAAAATGTGGTGTTTTCAGCGAAGTATCAGTTTCAAATCCACCGGAGTTGTAAAGATTTTAATGTCGCTAAATCTTTTAAGGAATAAATAGTGTATTCATTTATTTCTTGCATGCAAGATTCAGATGATATGAAATTAACAGAAGGTGGCCCAACAGAGAGAGAGAGAGAGAGAGAGTTCAATTACATACGAGAACTTTCGTACTTAAAGTTTTTATTTACGAACTGTGTGCGCGTGTACGTATGTGTATGTGTGTGTGTGTGTCTGGGAGTGAGGGTGTCTCCATGCGCTCGTGTGGTCTGTCCGAGGGTCGACACGAATGTATTACGGTATCAAGATTAGATCAGTATAAAAGAAATTATTTTCATATCTTTTGTTTTACAATAAGTATTACTTTTACAATAAGTATTACTCTTCTTGAAACTAGATCGTCCACAGAATAATAGTAATTTCCTATTTTCGACAAAAGTTCACGACAACTCGGACATTAAAACCAAAAATGAAGGAGATCTCAGTCTTCTGCGACTATTCTCTTCTCAAATCGAAAGCGTCGTGTTTAATGCAGTTATTCGGCGAGATTCCATGTCAGAAAATAACTATCTTGTCTTGATGTTATTTCCTCGTCGTCAAAATGATTGAGTTTGAGTCAAAATAAGGGGACACGATAGACACGAGTTTTATCATTTCCATTTCAGCCCTGACGCAGCAATTGCTCATGATTATATATCTGCTCGTGATAGCTGAACTTTACGTTACGTTCTACGAGATTCCCAAGTACCAGAAGTATTAAAGCGGATCTTTAATATAGTATATCATAATTGCGCATAATTTTTAGATCCATTTATTATGCTCTTTATTTTCTTCTAAATTATTCTGCGCAATTTGAAAGAAAATCTTCTATCCTAGCGCTTTTATTTTCCCATCACTATTAGTCACTTTTATTTTCCTTATCTGTTTGCCACTTATTTCCTGGCCCTATTGGTCGCTTATTTTCAATTTCTATAAGTCACTTAGTATCCCCTCCCTATTGGTCATTTGTTTTCCCCTCTCTATAAGTCACTTCTTTTCCCCTCTCTATAAGTCACCTATTTTTCACTCCCTGTTCGTCACTTATTTTCCCTTTCTATAAATTACTTATTTTTCCTCTCTATAAATTACTTATTTTCCCTCTCTATAAGTCACTTATTTTTCACTCCTTATTGGCCACTTATTTTCCCTCACTGTAAGTCACTTATTCCCCTTTCTATAAGTCACTTATTTTCCCTCTCTATAAGTCAATCACTTCCCCTCCTTATTGGCCACTTATTTTCCCTCACTGTAAATCACTTATTTCCCCTCCATATTGGCCACCTACTTTCCCTCTCTATAAGTCACTTATTTTCCCCACTATTGGTCACTTATTTCCCCTCACTGTAAGTCACTATTTTCCTCTCCCAGTTGGTCACTTATTTTCATACTCTGTATCGTCACGTATCCTTTTTTCACAAGTGTTATTGTAACTAAATTCCATATCCTTTCAGGGTCCCTTTCTTGTCCTAATACTCATTCTTCTTTACCCCAGAAGGAGGACCAGAGGTCCAACTGACGAATCCGTCACACGTAAAAATGACATTTCACGGAAAATTCACTCAGTGTCCGGCTGTAGGTCCTTGAAGGACACACTCTACAGAAATTCCTGAGGGAGGAAAGGAAGAAAGGACATGTGAAGGACTAGCTGAAAGGTAGGAAGAAGCTTGAAGGCTATAATATCCTTCTTTCTTGAGCACTCACTGATTGGCTTTCTTACACGATCATTACATATCAGTAAGTGTTATTTGTTTTATTAGATATATTTGGAGATTAAAATATAATTTTCTCATGTCTCTTTTGCAAGCGTTACCGTAGATCTACCTTAAGGTTGTTATGAAGTAATATACTAACAAAAGCACAAACAATTTATACATTCTCAAGTTATGTATATATATATATATATATATATATATATATATATATATATATATATATATATATATATATATATATATATATATATATATATATATATATTATATATATATATTATATATATATGTATGTATATTATATATACATATGTATATGTATATATAGTTACGTATTTCTTTCCTATTAAAAATGTAGCTGTCTGTTGATTGACGGCAGTAGTAAATGATTATTTTACAAGTCTTCCAGAGATTTATTTTGCAAATTCAAATGTCCATAAGCGGATATTGCACGTTTAAAAGAACGATTGAAAAGTAGACACTTTTAATTATTTTACATACATACGAGTAATTATTAAGCTCATTAATGTTACATGCACTAATCCTCATTCATACTAGTATTATATATATATACATATATATAATATATATACATGCATATATATGTATATATATATATTTATTTATATTTATATGTATGTATATATATATATATATATATATATATATATATATATATATATATATATATATATATATATATATATATATATATATATATATATATATATACTGTATATAACACTGGTGTGAATGAGGATTAGTGTGTGTAACATTAATCATGAGCTTAATAATTACTCCTGTGTTTGTAAAATAATTAAAAGTATATGCCTACTTTTTAATCGTTCTTTTAAACGTGCGATATCCTCTTATGGACATCTGAATTTGCAAAATAAATCTCTGGAAGACTTGTAAAATAATCAGTTACTACTGCCGTCAATCAACAGTCAGATATATTTTTTTAATGGGAAAGAAATGCGTGACTAACACGCGGAGAGTGAGTGACACCACTCGAAGAACGTAAGAGAAAATATCAGGAAAATGATAAAATCCTCGACTTTTATTTTTGAGGGCTACTGGGGAGAACTCCACTTAACCCTCCCACAATCCCCCCTCCACCCACCGTTCCTCACTACCCCAGCACCACCATCCCCCCCTTCTCCTGGTTCCCTGTCCCCATACCTACTTGTGGTGTCTGCTGATTGTCTCTTTTGTCAGGGGGAGAATCTTCCACCGCAGACACTGGGTGAATTTACCGCGAAATCTCATTGTGGCCGCCGGTGATTTGTCACTCGGTCTTCTGGTCTTCCCCTCGGGAGGAAAAGGGAGGAAAAATGGCTTTTTAGAGGAAGAGGAGTGAGTCGGATGATTAAAGAACAGAAAGAGGAAGTGTGTGGAAGAGACTGGAGCGAGGATCTGAGTTAAAATTGCTTTGATTTAGCCTGAGGCAAAGGGTAATGAACGAGTCTTGGCTGCGTAGAAGATAATGAGGAAAGAAATATTTAAAAGCTGTTGAACCCGACATATTCAATAGCAGAGTAGGAAAAAAAGAATAAATTTTTAGTTTGTCCGTTATCATTCTTACCTCAATCCCGCAGTTATCTTCAGAGAGCTTAAGAGGATAATCCAGGGGATAATGATCCATTTATTCTGGCTTAACGTCAACTTTGTCATTCAGTTTGTTCTAATCGAGAAAATCTCTCTTATTTTACTTGTGATCCGAATATGGACACCGCAAAAATGCCAGTGAGAGCAGTAAATGTGTTAGGAAATATTCCATTCCAACGTGACAGACTTTTCTGTTGTCGTGGGACTAGGCCTTTATATTTCGGGGCTGCGCTTTTCTTCCTTTATATTTTATGCATTCTTATTCACTCAGAAACAAACATACACACACACACACTATATATATATATATATATATATATATATATATATATATATATATATATATATATATATATATATATATATATATATATATATATATATATATATATGTATGTATTTATGTATATGTATATATATATGTATGTATGTATGTATATATGTATATATATTTACATGCATGCATATATACATACACACACACACACACACACATATATATATATATATATATATATATATATATATATATATATATATATATATATATGTGTGTGTGTGTGTGTGTGTGTGTGTGTGTGTGTGTGTGTGTGTGTGTGTGTGTGTGTGAGACAGGAAGAAGAAGAAGAAGAAGGAGGAGGAAGACGGAAAAAAATAGAAAGTAGAGGTTTCATCATTTTCCCGAGATTTTCTTTCATACCTCTCGCGGGATATCTGTCACTTTCTGCGTGTTAGTTACTCATTTCTTTCTCATTAAAGGAAAAATCTGAATGTTGATTGACAGCAGCAGTAATTATAATACTGGGAATTTTTGCGGATCCAAACGCCCGCAAACGTACTTGCACATTTAAAAGGATAATTAAACACCACACCATATGTACAGTATATATATATATATATATATATATATATATATATATATATATATATATATATATATATATATATATATATATATATACATATAAATATATATATTATATATATATATATATATATATATATATATATATATATATATATATATATATATATATAATGACATATGGTGTGATGTTAAATAATTCTTTAAATGTGCAAGTACGTTTGTGGACATTTGATCTGCGAAAAAGTTCCCGAATAATAATTTCTGCTGCTGTCAATCAACATCCAGATTTTTCCTTTAATGGGAAAGAAATGAGTAACTAACACGCAGGCAGTGACAGATATCACGCGAACGGTATGAAAGAAAATCTCAGGAAAATGATGAAATCCTCGACCTTCTATTCTTTTTTTTCCGTTCTCCTTCTTCTTCATCTTCTTCCCTGTCAACATACCTACCTGTGGTGTCTGCTGATTGTCTCTTTTGTCAGGGGGAGAATCCTCTACTGCAGACACTGAGTGAATTTTCCGCGAAATCTCATTGTGGCCGCCGGTGATTTGTCACTCGGTCTTCTGTTCCTCCCCTCGGGGAATAAAAGAGGGGAAAATGGCTTTTTAGCAGAAGAGGAGTGAGTCGGATAAATGAAGAACAAAAAGAGGAAGTGTGGGAGGAAGAGACTGGGGAGAGAATCATACTTAAAATTGCTTTGATTTTGTCTGAGGCGAAGGGTAATGGAGAAGTCTTTGCTTCATAAAAGCTACTGAGGAAAGGACTATTTAAATCGTTGAACCTTATATATTTAATAGAATACAGAACAGTAATAAAAAGAAACAAGTAATAATTGCGCCGAAGTTTCTTTGGTGCAATCGAGTTTTCTGTACAGCCGCCACAGCGTATAACCAAGGCCACGGAAAATAGATCTATCTTTTGGTGGTCTCGTTAAAATGCTGTATGAGCCGCGGCCCATGAAACTTTAACCACGGCCCGCTGGTGGCTTATCCTATATCGTTGTCAGAAGCACGATTATGGTTACATTTAACCTTGAATACAATAAAAACTGCTGAGGCTAGAGGGCTGCAATTTGGTATGTTTGATGATTGGAGGGTGGATGATCAACATAGCAATTTGCAGCCCTCTAGCCTCAGTAGTTTTTAAGAACTGAGGGCGGGCAGAAAAAGTGCGGACAGAATAAAATGCGGACGGACATACAAAGCCAGCACAAGAAAACTAAAAACTAATGTTGTCCAATTATAATTCTTACTTTTATCCAGTAATTTTCTTGACAGAACGTAATCTTGAAAGGGGTTGATTATTAATTCTTATAGGTATTAAAATGACCATGCATGTACTGGATAATTTATGACTGTTTTCAAGAGGGTTAATTCACGGGATAATGATACATTTATTCTGTCTTAACGTCAAAGTTGTCACTCAGTTTTACCAAATCAAGAAAATTGCCGCTAAATTATTTGTGAACCGACTGGGAAAACCATATTAGTGCCAATTAGAGCATTAAGGTGCAAGAAAAAGATCAATTTCAACGTGACAGTTTTACTGTGTTTTCTTGGGACTGGGGCTCTACATTTCAAAGCTTTATTTTTCTTTATTGCTATTTTACATGAATTTATATTCACACAAAAACCAGAAACACAAAACAGTGTATGTCTGTATATATATATATATATATATATATATATATATATATATATATATATATATATATATATATATATATATATATATATATATATATATATATATATGTGTGTGTGTGTGTGAATGTTTGTATGTTTGTTTGTGTGTTGGTGCGCCATAGAAATCCGAACCAGTTGACCGATCTGAACAAAATTTGGCAAGAAGCCATCATTTGACCCAACTTAGATAATAGGGTAGGTTTCAAACCCATACCCCGTTCCCCTTCACCTTCTCCCATTCCCCTTCCCTTCGTAACTTATGTGGTAAATAAACTCTACGGGTATAGCATACCCCATTTCATGTACTCGAGCCCATAGGAATATATTATGGAAAAAACGCGTTTTAGTTACCACAGTAATACCTGGATAAAAAGGACAGACGGCGCAACAATATTTGGATAAAGGGGACAGTCACCACAGTAATATCTGGATAAAAGGGACAGACAACACAGTAATACCTTGTTAAAGGTTACAGGCAGCACAGTAATACCTAGTTAAAAGGGACAGTCACCAGAGTAATACTTGGATAAAAGGGACAGACAGAAGAGTGATAATTGGATAAAAGGCACCGTCACCACAGTAATACCTGGATAATAGGGACATAGTAATACCTGGATAAAAGGGACAGCCACAGGTAATATCTGGATAAAGGAGACAGACAGAACTGTAATAATTGGATAAAAGGGACAGTCACCACAGTAATACCTGGATAAAAGAGACAGACAGCACAGTACTACCTGGTTAAAGGGGACAGACAGCCCAGTAATAGCTTGGTTAAAGGGGACAGACAGCATAGTAATACCTGGATACAAGGGACAGTCACCACAGCAATACCTAGATAAAAGGGACAGTCACCACCATAATACCTGGATAAAAGGGACAGTCACCACAGTAATACCTTGATGAAAGGGACAGTCACCATAATAATACCTAGCTAAAAGGGACAGTCACCACCACAATACCTGGGTAAAAGGGACAGACAGAACAGTAACACTTGAATAAAAGGATCAAACAGAACAGTAATACCTGGATAAAAGGGACACTCACCACTGTAATTTCTGGTATTATCACTATATTGACAAAAATTGACAGGTAAATATTTTTCAAATACACTAACTTTTTTTTAATGTGAAATTTTTCAAAATATGTCCAATTTTCTCTCAAATTTTCCCCACCTCATCTCTCTCTATCTCTCTCTCTCTCTCTCTCTCTCTCTCTCTCACATGCATACTCATACAAACACGCACATGCGAGCAATCAAAATTGCCAACGACAGGAGAATGCAACTGTACGAATGATAAATCCTTGACTTAAAATAAAAAGAAAAAGAATCCTGTAACCTTGATTCCTAGTATGGAAAGGCAATATGAGTATTTACTCTTTTCCATCGGAATTTGATAAATTAAAATCGCACAGCCTCGCGTCCAATATCCAATATTAGGAGTGTTGTCAAAAGGTCGATCTCATAATAGGCTTATCAATGCAATATCGTTAATAGAACATTAATTACAGAGCTTTTTGAAGCATGTGTGTCAGTGGCTGGGAAAAGAAAGAAAATATGAGTATTTTTGAATGAATTATCTTTCTAGCTGTTGCCTATATATACAGTGACTAATTAATTTTGCTACGCAAAATTAGAACCTGTGACGGTATATATATATGTGTTGAAAATTACATTGAAACAATAGGTACTTTATTTTGTAGTTGAGTTTTTAAACAACTCTGGTCTCTACACTGGTTGATTATATTGAGTATTACGTAAACATAGAAGTACACGGTAATTTTTATCTCTCCGAAATTAATTCAATAAAAAAAAACCATCATTAACACGATGGATCACAGGTGGGCCAGACCTCATCTCTCATTTATTTCTATTCCATTTCTTTTTCTTTATATCTGATTTGTTTTTTCCCGACACCTTTTTCTCAGTTTTAGTTGGTTGGTTCGTGTCTCAACAAGAACACAAAAGTATGATGTTTTATGTAATAAGTTTTCACAATGGCAAATTTGACTGATGATGGATACTTTTCCTTAGTAAAGAGTATATTAAAAGGGCGTTGATTTGTTCTGGTTGTTTTCCTGGCTCACAGAATAACAGGGCAGTCAAACGGTGGGAGAATCATAATTAATAAATTTCCAGTTTTTAATGTGCAACGTTACCGAGTTTTTCTTGCGTTTTTGTGTAATTTTGTGAATTTTTTGCTTCAATATAGCAAGTAACAAATTTTGTGTATATATATATATATATATATATATATATATATATATATATATATATATATATATATATATATATGTGTGTGTGTGTGTGTGTGTGTGCGTGTGTTTTTTTTTGTGTGTGTGTTTGCGTATGTGCGTATCACATCGACGAGTCATCGTAACTGATAAAATTCCCACATAGCTCATCATGAAACTCGATATGAAAGGAGGAAAAAAAATATAAACGTAAATTAACGTATGAATAGCAAAATGATAAAATCTGAGAAACTCGGCAATATCGCTCACTTTTGAAGAGGATGCCTTTAAAAAGAACGGTTGAAATACTCTGCTGCAGAATGGGAAAGGTACAGTAAGGATATGAAAACGACAAGTAAATTACCTTTAATGGCCCGGCTGCCACCCATAACTCATTACTTTTTCTCAGCGCGGGACGTTAATATCGAGACATCGTTATGGACAGTGCTTAGTATATAGACCAGTAACAGATAAGTGAGAGACAGAGTAGCAGAAAATAATACCTATCAGTAGAGGTAAATTTAGAGAGAGAGATTATTAAAGCGGAAGAGGTGGGAATGAAGGAGATACAAAATTTAGTGAAAATAAAACCATAGAAGGAATAGAGAGAGACAGAGAGAGAGATGATTAAAGCGGGAGAGGTGGGAAAGAAGGAATGGAGAGAGAGAGAGAGAGAGAGAGAGAGGTTATTAAAGCGGAAGACAAGAGGTTGGAAAAAGGAGAGACAAAATTCAGAGAAAATAAAATCAAAGAAGGAAGAGAGAGAGAAAGAGAGGAGTTTTTATTGAAACGGAAAACAAGAGATGGAAGAAAGAGAGACAATAAAAATAAAATCAGAGGAGAAAGGAGAAAAACAGAGAGAGAGAGAGGGGGGGGAATTTGTTGAAGCGGAAGAAAAAACGAAAGAGGAAAGAGAGAGGGGGGTGACGAAAAGAGTCCAAAAACAGAGAGACAACGTAGGAAGAGACATACTAATGGATAATGGATTCTATCTAATTTTGGGCCTTAGTGAAATAACATTACACAGGTATAATGTGCTTAGCGTTGCCAGTCAAATTACTAACTTTATTTGCAAACAGATTGGTTCCTTCATTTCCGCAGCGTTGGAACACTCCAACATTATTTCATCAGAGGCTGAATTTTGCGTTCTTGAAAATAAACAGAAATATTTATGCCATTTGTTGAGTTATGATAATATGACAAGAAATTCTGTAAAAAAAAAATTACATTGACAATTGAATTGTCACACTCCAGTTCTTTCTGAAGCTAAGAACTTTATCTCTCTCTCTCTCTCTCTCTCTCTCTCTCTCTCTCTCTCTCTCTCTCTCTCTCTCTCTCTCTCTCTCTCTCATTTGCATGATGGATGAGTGGACAATATCACTTTCGCTCATGATCGACCCGAAATGGTATAGGTTTAATCTTGGCCAGGACTCGTAAACTTATTATAATATATATATATATATATATATATATATATATATATATATATATATATATATATATATATATATATATATATACACATTAATAACAGGACCTCATTTAAACAGGATGGTATCTAACAGAGATTTTTAATAGAAAAAGTTAAAGGCTTTCAGCGACTGTCTGTCCTCACCATTTGGTAATCGTAAACCCATCCTGTCTAAATGAAGTCCTGTTATTATTTGTATATATGTATAGAGCATTTGTATAAGTGATGAACTATATATATATACATATATATATATGTATATATATATATGTATGTATATGTATATATATATATATATATATATATATATATATATATATATATATATATATATATATATATATATATATATTTATATGCGTGTGTGCGTGTGTGTGTTTATTTGTATGTTTAAACATGAATGTTTTTCTCCTTATAATTGTATATACGTGCTTATGAATGATCTTGATTTTTAAATCATAAAATACGTAAATTTCACATGAAAGCAAAGGTAATATAAGTGCATAAGAAAAGAATAGTTTTGTATTCATGAAAAAAGAGCCTGTATTTAAAATGAATGAAATACTTTCATGAGTAATGGGTAATGTACAGAAAGGATATAAATCGACATATGAATTACCATTAAAGGTTAACAGACCGCTATGGCTCATTACTTTTTATAGTGAGCTACGTGAAAGTCTATTTTGAAACATGAAACGCACAGAATTAGACATAAAATGTATCAGTATCTTTAAGGAGAGAGAGAGAGAGAGAGAGAGAGAGAGAGAGAGAGAGAGAGAGAGAGAGAGAGAGAGAGAGAGAGAGAGAGCTAGTACATATCAACAGATTTTGATGAGAAGAGAGAGTTTCCAATAGAAATAGAAATCAAGAAAAGGGTAAAAGAAAGACATGGATAAAACTGAGGTTAAGAGAGAGAGAGAGAGAGAGAGAGAGAGAGAGAGAGAGAGAAGGAAGGCTCCATTTTACTGTACATTCTCAACGTAGAAAGAAATTATTTTGGCACCCGTTGAGTTAATGATTCTTGGACAGGAAATACACCATCATATATTACATTGGTCATTAAACTGCCAAACTCCATTTCGATCTGGACCTAAGCTCTCTCTCTCTCTCTCTCTCTCTCTCTCTCTCTCTCTCTCTCTCTAGTGGATAAAGTCACTGTCACCAATGTATCAACTCAGAATTGCAAACGTTCGAAGTCTGGCCGGGGTAGGTGCACTTATCATAGATGATTCCCCATGACTGTAAGTCATTGCTGAGGTGAAGTGAATTCGGCATTAATGGTTTTCCAGGATGAGCAATAGGTTCCTCAAGAATGCATGAGGTGAATGATTGTTCCTGTGTACAGGGAGAAATGAGTTAGAAGTGAACGTGAGGAATGTAAGGATTGGCTTACAAAAGTACAAGGCGGGCGGGACATCGGCAAGAATAAGAGGTTTATACCATAATGAAGTATCTGTGGGAAGATGTATACTTGGATTTTAAAAACTATTCCAGATAAAAACTTGATGATCTATAGGCAAAACTACAGGGTCTGGGGATCAATTGTTTGGATCGAAAGGATTGTTTGAGAAGTTAAGAATAAAACTTTAAAGTCTGGAGTCGTTTTGGAACCTTGAGGAAGTTGGAATGATAAAGATGTAGTATGAAAGGTGCTGTGGTTATATGGCTATTTCCAGGTC
>NC_089758.1:16519233-16526733 GCF_040412425.1 Macrobrachium rosenbergii
TATATATATATATATATATATATATATATATATATATATATATATATATATAAATATATAAATATATAAATATATAATATATATATATATTTATTCTATCCTTATTTTTCAGTAAATTATGAAAAATTCATTTCGTTATCTCTCTCTTTCTCTCTTTAATGAAAAAAAAATAAGGCATAAACAATAAGGAAAGGATGATTGCCATTGACATAGCAATTTTTTTTTTTTTTTTTTGAAAAATAAACTTACTATCTTTCAAGTTCATTTGGCTTTTTAAACAATCTGCGTTAAGGAAAAACATGAATAATAGAATTTCAAAGAGCTTTAGTGGACATGACGAGCTTGATGATAATATTGACTAACACTTACCAGATACATAATAGACTTAGAACCCTTATAATGCAGATATAAAAGCAGGGTCGACGAAGACTGATGACCGTGTAACGCTGTTTTATGGAATAAAGAAAAATGTAAAAGCAGACACATAGGCATTCATGTGAACTATAATAGAGTGTGACCTAGAGCTTTTTTTCTTTAAGTGACTCTACTTTATTACTTGAAGCAGCACATAAATCAGGTTGTTGCAGGGTATAGGAATTACCATATTTTATCTGGTACTGACCACTTCTTCCTCGCTGTGGTATGGTACGTCTTTGTGAGCGCAAAGCTGTTTGAAGTTCGCATAGGCCTTTGTGCTCAGGGCATACGAAGACCTTATTATGAGGATGTTGGTGATGGAAAGGTTACGGATCTGCTGAAGGGAATAGGCATATCAGTTACTTTTGAGTAAGTAAGTAATAATAATAATAATAATAATAATAATAATAATAATAATAATAATAATAAGAAGAAGAAGAAGAAGAAGAAGAAGAAGAAGAAGAAGAAGAAGAAGAAGAAGAAGCTAATAAAAATCAAGAAGAATAAGAAGAGGATAATTTACCATGAAAAAAATCTACAACGACAGAAAGGCTGGCAAATGCCAAAGACATAAACAACGACAAAATGGAAACAGAGCAACAAAAGGACATTACAAAGAAAATCGGCGCCATTGTAGCCAGGCGGTAATGCCGTAATGGACAATAATTATCTCCGGGGCTGAATTAAATTTTTAATTTGAGCGCCGGGGTCAATATATCATATTAGGTCTGATTAATGGTAATCTTTCCGCTTGTCATTACGTACACATACGAGTAAAGATCAAAGTCATTTTCCTCGTATGAATGTAAATTCGTTGTAGAGTCATTCTTAGTCCGTGTCATTATTGTATCATTAATCAGCGGACGCACAGGCAATGTCTCACGATAAATTACAAAAGAATGTGTGAAATTATGCCTTTTTCAGTGTTATTATACCTAATTCCTCGTCTGTTTATACAGGCATGTATAAAGCTCAAGTAAAGTCATATTATAGTTGATTATCCTTCAGTGCTATTGATGTTACAGTCATATTAGAGTAGAGAGTGGTTTTGAACGTTACTGAGACCTTCCATGGGCCTTAACTAACTGCAGCCTGTAAAGATCCTTCCGAAGTGTGTTGCTAAGGTCACAATAGGCCAAAATGAAGCTCGGAAACCAATGGATTAATTAGATGTTTAGATTCTCACCAGAGTTCTGGCACAAGAGTGGGAGGGATTAATGCACTTTTCTCGATTCCTTTGGGAGTAGCTGGTAAGATGGTATTTAAGATTGAGGAGGGAAGTCCTCTGGGATTTTATAGTTGAATAAATAAGATGCTGGTGTAGTGTGGTGAAAGTGTGACTGAGGGACTGACCCGTGGAACAGCCTCCCAAAGGAAGTCTTGCAACTGGAACTTCGGAAGTTCCAGCGAAGGTACAAGACATTACTACCCTAATACTATTCTCCTTGCATAGTAATACATTTTTATCTGTTTGTTAATTTATTAATTGGTTTCTTTTAATAAGTTTTATCTCTTCTTTCTGTATTTCCCTTTATTTCCTCTTGCTTCTTCCTAATGAACACCATATTCTTTGGAAGCTTGTATTTCAAGTCAGTGGCCCCTGTGGGCTTGTTCCATATGAATAGGTTTCATCTTCTCAATAATAATAATAATAATAATAATAATAATAATAATAATAATAATAATAATAATAATAATAATACAGGGTATGTCTTGATAAAGAAAGTTTTTTAAAGAAGAAGGTGAGAAGGAAAATTGTTTCTTTCTGTGGAGTTAAAAGTGACAGAGAGGGCTATACGAATTATTTGAGGATAGCATACTTAACAAATCGGTGAGGATATATAGTAAGATTTTGAGTGTAAAATTAATACAGAAAAGATAAGGGTCAAGTAGGCAATATTACTAGGCTTTTGAAAGATAAAGGTAGAATCGATAGACAAGGAATTGGTGTTCTGTCAGTTATATTCGTAATAGTTCCGAAAACTAACAGTGTAGGAATAAACGGAATATGCACTCATGAACCTGATGTCCCGTTGCACTGTAAGCCGAAGGTACACCAACCTGTCTGACACAGGTTCAATGCGCGCCGAAATTAATCTTTCATTAATTTTCTGTTATGAAATCACACTAAATCCTTCCCGCGTACTAAGTCCCATGTAGCGAGCGATTAACTCCCCGACGAAAATGATGGAGCTGAAATGGCGAAAATATATTTCGATAGGACGCGAATATAGCCCTAAGGATTACGCTCCCGGCGAAATCCTCTTAGGCCGTTTTTTGCGTGAGAGAGAGAATGCTCTAATGAAGGTGCCGTACTTAGCCTCTGCGTGTGTGTGTGTGTGTGTGTGTGTGTGTGTGTGTGTGTGTGAATGGGCGACGGTCTTTCAACTGAGTATTATGCATGGCCGGGAAGAGAATTGTAAATGACCAACGTGGATGGAAAGGAAGTGCATTTTTCTCTTTTTTGGTAATGACATGAATTATATATACTGTACGTAAATAAATACATACACATAGATTGTATATATATATATATATATATATATATATATATATATATATATATATATATATATACATATACATATATATTAACTGGGTATATATACTTTGGCACTGAAGCCTAACACGAGTAATATCAAAATATATACAAACGTGCGTGTAGGTGTTTGTGTGTCTGGTTACGTGTGCGTTTTTCGCATTCAGTCACGTATTTATTTCGTCTTAAGATGAATGCGGTATAATCCATGCCCTAAGTTTTCACTTAGTCTGAAAAACTCCGTCTCATAATAAAACTTTTGAGATATATTTCCGCAACTAAACTTAAGTAAAGCAATAAAAAAGAAAGTTCTGCTCAATAACGACAATAGAAAAGAGAAAAGAAAGCTAACACAAAAGCGACAGCCGAATTCAATACAGTCACTAAAATAGTAATGCTTTTTGAATGAGAGTGAAAAATGGGAGTTTGCGAGAATGCATTCTGAAATATTAACACCGCTAAAGTTTCTTTACGGTGTAGAGATTTTGGACGCGATAAGAAAATCTCTGTTTTTAGTGTAACTCGAACGCACAACAAAAACCTAAATACGAGGAGATTCACAATTTCGTGAAAAGCAATGTTTAATAAAAATCCACAGTTATATAGTAATATATTTACAATATAATTGTGGATTTTTATTACAGAAAAAACTGAATAGTAGGAGTTCTGAATAAAAAATGAATAAAAGAAAATATCACTTGTCCAAGATCGTCGTTCAGCTACCGAGACGAGGATCAATCTTTAGTGTCCAGTTAGACAAATGATTATTTATTGCTATCTTGGCTTTTGCACCGGGTTCTAAGAGTGCTGGGCTTTTTATCGGTGAAGTTAAATAACACTGGGTGTGGTCACTACTTGTGTGGGTGAATACCAAGAAAATATAGCGTAGGTAATGAATTTAGGAACTGAAAACCCCATCTCAGAAATGTACAGCTCTAATTTGCAAATTCCTCCCAAATCTCTTCGCACGAGTTTAAAGATGTTCTCTTTCTCAAGGGTGGCTGTTTGAGGAAGGAACACGTGTGGAGGACATCATGACAAAACCACAAATAATCTATTAGGATAACTAACTTAACAGCACCAGCGAAGGTAATAACAACACTCAACTGTTTGATGATACCCCGATAAGAGATAGCGACTGCCTTGTTAAATCTGACAAGGAACCCGCACCTATTTCAGAAGTCAAGCCTAATGTTTTTGTCATAATGACGTCAGGAGGGGCCAGCCTGAGAGTAATATACACAAAAATGGCCCCCAAGGCTCACATAAAACAGCCATCATCAGCTGGAAAGAGCAGTGAAGTCCCAGAATACAGGCATTGCCTTGCCTGTGCAAAACAGCAACGAAAAGTACATGCCCAATTCTTTAGGTGTTCCTGCTTGTCCCTGACGATCCCTGTATGGAGTGAAATTTCAAATGTCAGCAGATTTTCACTCTAGGTAATTCTGTTATATGCTCGACCTTGACTACAACAGCCGTCAAGGTTGAGAAGTGACACTAAAAAACATTAATTGAACCGAGGAAACCGAACTATAACAAGCACTAGAGTTTCTTAAACCACTGCATCTAATTAAGTGGAGTAATAGGTCTTCAGGGAACAGCCATTTGGAAGAAAAGGCTTGGAATTAGTCAATATTTATATCGTCATTACTTCAGCCCTTAGTTTTTCATAGTCACGAAATTTTTATAATGAGGGCTAGGTGGAGACGGGCTGCACATGTCCTTTGCACCAGCCTAAGAAGGTATTAGGTGATAGCGTCAGCTGGGCTTCTATAACTACCAGAAAGCCCATATACATTAGTATGAAGATTAGGAGCCTAGAAGCTAGAGATGAGTGGAGATTGTGGCGCGCGCACACACACACACACACGCACACACAAATACATATATATATATATATATATATATATATATATATATATATATATATATATATATATATATATATATATATATAATCACTAATCACACATGTACACGTGTTTAATAGATATAAATTTCTGACTCCCAACGGGATATCGAACCCTAGACTCTCAAGTGGAAGTCCAGGGCGCTACCAGTTAACCCACAGATGGTCTTTCACTCGAGGGACTGGGGTCCGATTCTGATATATTACATATATACACACATATATATATATATATATATATATATATATATATATATATATATATATATATATATATATATATGTGTGTGTGTGTGTGTGTGTGTGTGTGTGTGTGTGTGTGTATACAAGCATCAATGATTTCTGTGCCTTTCTTTAAATTCATTTTGCGTAGATATTGAAATAAAATTAATTCCTTAATTTGTCCTATGTTAAGTAAAGTACAGGATGCGAAGTAATATCATACATGCGTTTTTAAATACTTATAAAAAGCTGAATGTTAAAAAATGATAAAAAAAAATATTAATTTTTCCAAATTAACTCACACAGTTTACCGATAAATAGTGTTGCTAGGAAAATGTATATTTAATGAAATTATAAATAAATTTTCGCAATAATGCACTTAAAAAATAGTAACATGTGGACTAAAGAAGATACTTTACTTCTTAAATGATATAAAAATCAATAACGAAATCAAATCCGCCTAAAAAAAAATTTTTTTCTTGCGCCTTAAACAGATAAAGACGGTATTTAAACTCCCGCCAATCAAGAGCCCCGTTACAGTGAACCTCAGGCGCTATTTAAATGCCCTGATGGGGTTCATATTTAAACCATTCGCTCGCCGGGAAGAATTTAAAGCTATTCATTCAAAATGAGCTAAGCTATTTGATTCAACGGAATTTAAATGGCTCTCCCCATTTTAAGGCTGGAGGCGGTGTTGCCATTTGGTATTAAGAGATGATATTGTACTAAAATGTACGTTTAAGTATTTTTTTTTTTAAATTTAATGAGATTTTACAGTTTAAATAGCGGAAGCCGGAGGGGGAGAAAAGGGGAGAAGGAGGGTGAGGATAAGGGGAGAGGAGGGAAGAGCAAAGGGGAGGGGAGGGGAGGGGATGGAGGAAGGGAAGGGAAAGGAGGCGGGAAGGAAGGGGGAGGGGAATGGAAGCCCCAGAAGCCTCCGGAATATCCAGTGTGCATTCAAGCACACAAACAAGATGGACTTTTAGTATTATATAGAAGATATAGGTACCGGCTGACTCACTCAAATGAGTGTGGGGAGGGGGATGTGTGTGTGTGTATATATATATATATATATATATATATATATATATATATATATATATATATATATATATATATATATATATATATATATATATATATATATGAAGTTGGAGATCGCGATTTTTCCAGTTGCACATTTCGATAAGCATCTAGAGAAGCAAATGGTGTTGACTGAACTGACAATATTTGCTTGTTTGATTTACGTT
Organism: Macrobrachium rosenbergii; assembly: GCF_040412425.1. Lineage (NCBI taxonomy): Eukaryota > Metazoa > Arthropoda > Malacostraca > Decapoda > Palaemonidae > Macrobrachium > Macrobrachium rosenbergii. The sequence goes on from NC_089758.1 coordinate 16,525,571, forward strand.
TAATTTACCTGGTTGCTTCTGGACCCAACTTAGTATGGCAAACACAATAAAAACTTAATTATTGAATAAATGCTCAAACCAGTGAATGACAACTTTCATTTATTTAGAAACGCTAACCTGAAGCATGACTGATGTCGCCATAAATTATTATTTGGGTCAAATAATGAAGCATTAATTGATAATTGGTATTCAGACGCTCGCAAGAGAGTTTGTTAATATAGTATTTTCCTTGATATCAGAACCAACAGATAACTCTGCTGATGACATTTCAGTCATATTGGAGAATTAATTAGGTTGTAATCTCGGCTGAAAGTGTATTCGGCTTTCATTAAAATGTCAGTCTTTTTGCGGCGCACAAGAAAAGAAAGAAATTAAACTGGCGTGAGGCAAAATGATCCCAGCTACAAAGAGAGCTGTGCAAATTATGCACTTTTAAAGCAGAGGGCCAGATGTAATGTCAGACCTGAGAACGAAAACCGCTGTGTCCCACGTCAAAGGAAAAATGAATGCGTGAGAGGGATTCAAGAATTTGTCGGGTCTCTCCTAAGAGGTAAGTGGCAATATTCGATGTTTTGTGTGTCATGATGGGTTCTGGATATGGACATTTACTCAATTAAGCCTTCATCAATGGAACGAGTCATTGTATTTCATGGACTTAGAAAGAAACGATGTGAATTCGATGACTGGGCTCTGAGTAAAGCTGCTTTTGACTTTACCGAAAGTGACAGTTACTTCTTTTTTAGTTTTCCGTAAAAGAAAACTGTTGTGCCGGCTTTGTCTGTCCGTCCGCCCCCAGATCTTAAAAACTACTGAGGCTAGAGAGGGCTGCAAATTGCTATGTTGATCATCCACCCTCCAGTCATCAAACATACGAAATTGCAGCCCTCTAGCCTCAGTAGTTTTTATCTTATTTCAGGTTAAAGTTAGCCATGATCGTGCATCTGGCAAATATAAAGGACAGGACACCAACGGGCCGTAGTTAAAGATTTATTGGCCGCGGCTCATACAGCACATACGGAGACCACCGAAAGATATATCTGTTTTCGGTGGCCTTGATTATACGCTGTACAGAAAACTCGATTGCCCCGAAGAAACTTCGGCGCATATTTTACTTGTTTGCTTCAAGATTAAATGTTCATTTTGTATGGTAATATACTACTAAT
>NC_089758.1:16534233-16536733 GCF_040412425.1 Macrobrachium rosenbergii
TTCGCCTTTTCTGATGTTGGCTCATTTGTTTACAGTGATTCATTTTACCTATTTCAAATTTAATTCTTTTATTTACTGCTTTTGTTTTTCTTGTTACATACCGACATGGTATTAAGTCGGTAACTGCCAAGCAAGCAAACGCAATGGCGTTTTGTAATTTTCCTTAAGAATGGAGGCAAATTATAAAAAAAATGACAATATAATGAAATAATGTAATGGATGAAAAAGATAACAAGAAACCCCTTATACAAAGAAATTAAGTTGAGACTTTAAAGGAGACTAATTCTTTCATGGGCAATTGTAATTAGCCTAAAGGTTTGCAGAGAAAGCATTCATCTTTTACTTTAACGTCAGAACTGATATCAATGCAGCAGGTAATCACTGGTCTATCGATTAGTAAACACAGGCATGAAAGAATTCTGGTTGTGTTTTCATGAGCGGCCAACACTAAACGCTAGGCAAAGATCGGATCAATTATTATACAAATGGTCTTTATATAAGTGAAGATGAACTAAATTACAGCGTTGGGTCAAACTAGCAGTCTACTCGTATGGGTGAACGCTAGTACCTGCCTGACTCCTCTGCCGGTAAGTAGTGGCTATTACCGAAACTTGATACAGATATTATAGTGTCGTCAGTGCACCTGTAGGCATTATTTAAGGTTCTTTGCAGCGTGTCTTCGCCCCTTAGCTGCAACCACTTTCGTTCCTTTTTTCTGTACCTCCTTTTATATTCTCTTTCTTCCATCTTACTTTCCACCCTCTCCTTAAAATTGATTCATAGTGCAACTGCGAGGTTTTCCTCCTGTTACACCTTTCAAACCTTTTACTGTCAATTTTCGTTTCAGCGCTGAATGACGTCATAGGTCCCAGTGCTTGGCCTTTGGCCTAAATTCTCTGTTCAATTCAATTCAATACAGACATTAGCCATCAGATAGCACCTTAAATTACGTTACGTTGAGAGGTTGCGAATTCCTGTGAAGTATACCTATATTATTCTTACTGTTCCAAGGGATGAGAATCGCAGACCCTTCCAATTCCCAGCTAATGAATTATGAGTAAAGAGATTTTGAAGCATAGGTTTCCCGCTTAATCTTGATGAGCGATCTTGGTTAACATTCTGTAATATAAGCAGTGACGTATCAGACTAATGGATCTCTATTAAGTAGGTCAGAGACTTATTAGCACGATATCGAGAGAGGAATGGTTGCAAACACAAAACTAATCTCTCTCTCTCTCTCTCTCTCTCTCTCTCTCTCTCTCTCTCTCTCTCTCTCTCTCTCTCTCTCTCTCTATATATATATATATATATATATATATATATATATATATATATATATATATATATATATATATATATATATATATATATATATATATATTATATATATATATATATATATATATATATATATGTGTGTGTGTGTGTGTGTGTGTTTACATACATACATATGTGTGCGTGTGTGTGTGTGTTCAAAGTAAATTTGTACTGATATCCTAACGTTTCGATAAGCTTTTTTAATTCTGGAAGGGAATCAACGAGAGCGCTGATATCTAGGATATCATCTGATGTTTATTTCTGTATCCTGGCTTGTCTCTTTGTCTCCCAGATGTAAATCAATTTAGGGTTCTCTTCCAGTCTAGACCGGAGACGAATATCCCAAAATTATTTCTGTAATCAGAGTATTATCCATATGAAATATGTCCCCTCAATGGTCTGGCTGTTGTATATTAGTTTATGAAATTCGTGGCTGAGAGGCTTTGCATCCTAATCATTGTCAGAACTTACAGTCATTCATCCCGACCCTTTATAGAACAGAATAGAATTTAGGCCAAAGGCCACGTGCTGGGACCTATGAGGTCATTCAGCGCTGAAAGGGAAACTGATAGTAAGAAGGTTTGAAAGGTGTAACAGGGGAAAACCTCGCGGTTGCACTTTGACGCAATTGTCAGAGAGGGTGGAAAGTTAGATGGAAGGAAGAGAATATGAACGGAGGTGCAAATGAAAGGAATGAAAGGGGTTGCAGCTAAGGGGACGCTGCAAAGACCCTTCAGTAATGCCTACAGTGTACCACGCGAGGTGCACTGACGGCACTAACCCCCTACGGGGGCTGACCTTTTATTATACTTCTAATTTGACGGATATGGCTCACAATAATTCAGAGTCTAGTTCTTCGTATATAACTTCAACAACATCTGTTACAGGGCATCGCGAGTGTGATGTGAAATGGCCATTAATACGAGAGCAAAAGTTCTGAAAGGACCCTTATGTCGCTGCAGTGACTCAAACATATAGACACACACACACACACACACACACACGTAGCCAAACAGTATTGTACAATAAAGCGAGAATGAAAAATACTTTCAGTTTTGTTGTCAGTTCTCTCAGTGTTGAGTTGAGTTGGACTCGAGGATTTATTTGATGACTAGTACTAATATTATCAATTATTATTATTACTATTCATGTTATTACTGTTGTTGTTTCTTTTGTGTTTGTT
>NC_089758.1:16539233-16584233 GCF_040412425.1 Macrobrachium rosenbergii
GAGAGATTTTGCCTTTATGAGTTCATATCATTTCACAGCGCGCGAAAACTCCGGACACCCTATCACGACTGCCCCTCTTTAAATATTTGAATTTCATTAATGATTCCCTAAAGGGAGAGAGAGCCTGCGCTCACGGCCTGACTGTAATTTTGTAGGTTTCTGACATGTTTCATGGCTTATTGTGGAGACAGAGACTACCGAATGTGTTCAGCTCAATAATAATGCTTGAATTTCTCGCACCTGAATTCACCGTCCCGCTTTGGAAGCGATTTCGCCCCGGCTACTGTTTTTTTTTTTTCGGTTATTAAATATATCGGCTGGAATTCATCCTTCACAAAAGCTTGAGACTATAATGTATCCTTTCTTCCTTCGCTTTGCTTTCTCTTTACATTTCCTTGTGATCCTGTTTCATTTGAAATTACGTCATCTTTCATTTCTCTCTCTAATTTTGACTTCTAAATTTTCATCTATCCTCCTATTATTTCTCAAATCCTCTCCCCTTCAATGTTTTGTTTTATCATTTCCTTTCGGTCTTTCCTCTACATCAGATGTCATTTCCACTTCTTATGAAATCATTTTTCAAAAGTTTCCTTTTTTTCCTCTTTTCATATCCCATTTTCATTTCCTCTTTTCATTTCCCATTTTCATTTACTCTTTTTTTTTATCTGGAATACGGCCATCGATTATGTCACTTAGATACACGATTCTTCACATTTCCTATTTTTTTCCTTGGTCATTATGAACTATTAAAGGATTTTTAATAGATTTCATTTTGCAATTAAAATATTCAGTTGCTTTGATAAGGAATATGTACGAGTATGTATTCATAAATGACGGTCACTCAGCGTTGGTGACATTGGTAGTTTCGCTGTTTGAGTGGGTGTGGGTGTGTGGGTGGGAATGGGCGGGGTGGGGGATATGGCTATGGGGATATGTCTATGCGAGTATGATTTCAAAAAGGTTATTGGTTAGTCTTCTGATATGAACGCTAATTTCTTACAATAAGTCTGAGAATCAAAAAAAAAACGTGAAAGAGATCGAGGTGACTGCATTGATTTAACATAGTTAAGAATTATGTTTCCGAAGTATGATATTTGCTAAATTTATAATATTTATTTTTTTCCGTATAGATCGCAGATAGTCCATTTTTTTATTTCGTGCTTGAATTTAAAATTCGTACAGGTCTCGCTGAGAATTACGGTATTTGCTTCGGCAGTACTATTAAATGCACAGAATTAGACGTTAATTTATATAACTAGAATATATCTAAAGCCTTAGAATTTCTTCCAAAAGGAAAATATATTGCAATAAAAGGCTCAGGGACATTCGGTTAATCGTTGGAGGATTTGCAGATCATTTTTATTTCATGCGTATACAATTGATGCATATCAGTGTTCAAAGACATACATGCATACATAAATACATACATACATACTCATACATAAATAGAGAGATAGATAGATAGATAGATATAAAAACAATGATGCAATACTCCATCTGTTACCTGGTGAATACTGAGGCAGGGCATCCTTTCCTTGTTCATAAATTAATCATATTCGTTCAGACATGCAGGAGATGAAAATACGAAATTTCCATTGGCTTTCAAATTGATTTAGTTTTCATAAGGTAAATACTGTTAATATATTCACTAAGTAAGGATTGTAGGATTTATATTTGTTTGTTTAAATATGCAGTTTTATGCTAAATTTCACTGAAATATTTTGCATATCGGCAACAGAATGGATAATGACGGCTAAATGATTAAGTTTCTGTCATGATTGATCAAGCGCTTTTTTTGACTCAATCCGTTCGCCATATATAATATATATATATATATATATATATATATATATATATATATATATATATATATATATATATATATATATATATATATATATATATATATATATATATATATATATATGTGTGTGTGTGTGTGTGTGTGTGTGTGTGTATACTGTATATATATAGTGTATGTATATATATATGTATATATATATATATATATATGTGTGTGTGTGTGTGTGTATACACATACATACACATGCTGATATAGCAGAATTAAAAAATGGAAGAGAGAATTCATAAAAGGATAAATATAGAAATCGATAAGTGAATGCCCGAAAGTGATAAAGTAGCGAATAAAAAAAAAGAAAATAATGAAATAAAAACTTATCTAAAGATTAATGTTATTGACTCGTAGTTTACTATGATTTTTTCAGTAATATATGATAATTTTAGAAATTGACTGGCCTTCTTAACAATGAAAATCAATAAAAAAAATTGTTGTTTTTCTTTAAAATTTTTATTGCAGAGGTAACTCCTGTTTCGTGAGATGATCTATCTTCGAAATTATTGGATGGCTTTTGATATTTAGGGTCCGTCCATTCTGCTCTGTAAATTTACTCTGAATATGTGATATATTAACACAAGAACCTTAGAAAAGAAAAGTTAAATGGTTTATTTTAACAATAAATGCATCACTCCTTAATTATTTCCAGGTAATCGAACTGTAATATCAGATGAGTAATATATAAAAAATTAACCTTTTCTATAATGAATGCGCAGATGTGCATTGCATTCTGGTGATGTGACCTTAGAATATTGCGCACAATATGAACAGCAATGAGTGATAAAGCCTTTACTTTACTTGTTGCTTTATGCATCTTTTTGCCCTTTAATTTATAAAGCCTTTACTTTACTTGTTGCTTTATGCATCTTTTTGTCCTTTAATTGAATAAAAAAAAGTTCTTATAAGATTACATAAATTGGACCCTCTTCCTCACGATTTATTTAGACATAAGTATAAGGTCCTTACGTTTCTATAAGTGATTTAGTAAGTTAGTACAAAAAATGTATATGATTTTGTTTGTACTTGTATTGTTTCATGTCTGTACAAATGTACATAAGCTTTTGAGTTTTTTTATATTTTATAAGTACAGTTTTACATGCATACAGTAAATGATTTTATTTTTATTTCGTTCTTTTACTATAACTTTTGAGATACGCAGAGAGCTCAGAAATATTAACTTCAGTACATCTCAGCCATTCTTAAGATGTTCAGATTATATCTCACCTAACTGTTGCAAGATAATTTCATTGGTATATTACCTTTTGTATTTTATTACATATATTTCTTTCTCGTTTTGTAATCGTTGTGTTACTGAACTTTCATTTGTCTGTGGCCGTATACCCAATTGTATCAATAGATCACCTTTAAAGAAGTCCGTAGGAGAATACAACTCTGATCGGAATTATTCTCTTCATGTTTTATTTTCTTCTCTCCTTTTGAACATCGAGGTAGTCTGAATTGCCATATGGCTTTATTGTGTATTATTTAGGATAAAGCTTAGTTGTAAGCACAGACATAATTATTAAGGTGCTAAAACGCTGTAATAGAATCCGTTGGTCAAAAGTTTTGCTGATAGATTCGCTCTCCGTTTAGAATCATTTTATATCAACTGAAACGTAATTTCGATATCATTTCGTGCTGTTCGCCCTATGATAGCTGTCTCTTTAATCAGTAAGTTGAAAATATATATATTTTTTCTCTTGTAAATTTTTATATGAAGCTTCGCTTGAAAATGAGCATCTAACCAGCAAGATAATGAGTATGATATTATACATATTACTACATAATTCATGTAGCTGCCACGTCAGAAAATTAAAATAGTTTTTTCCTGAATTCCTCTACATTTGAGAGTATAAATAGAACCTGAAATCCGCTTAATTGCAATTAGGCAATTAAACATAATGGAAGTTGTTTTTCTTTTAATTACATTGCGGTTTGTGGGGCAAAGTGTGTAGAGGACAAAGAAATTAATTGTTACTGTTTCATTATGTTATTATATGATATTACGTGTCCATGCATCACTTCCCCATCACGCCATAAGCTTTTAGGGTGCGTTTTTTACATCGTGTTGTCTTCTTTTCCTTGTGCTTTTTATTCTTCATTTTTGTGAGCGCGAGGAATATTTTAACAGGAAAAAACATTTTTACTTTATTATTATTATTATTATTATTATTATTATTATTTTTTTTTTTTTTTTTTTTTTTTTTTTTTTTTTGTCTATCACAGTCATCCTATTCGACTGGGTGGTTTTTATAGTGTGGGGTTCCGGGTTGCATCCTGCCTCCTTTAGGAGTCCATCACTTTTCTCACTATGCGCTGTTTCTAGTAGCACACTTTTTTTGCATGAGTCCTGGAGTTATTTCGGCATCTAGTTTTTCCAGATTCCTTCTCAGGGATCTTGGGATCGTGCCTAGGGTTCCTATGATATGGGTACAATTTCGACTGGCATATCCCATATCCTTCTCATTTTGACTTTTAGGTCTTGATACTTGTAAGTTTTTTCCTTGATACTTGTAAGTTTTTTCCTTGATACTTGTAAGTTTTTTCCCCTTTCTTTCTCATCTACTCTGATGACCCAAGGTATTGCGACATCAATGAGTGATGCTTTCTTCTTGATTTTGTCAATCAACGTCACGTCTGGTCGATTGTCACGTATCACCCTATCTGTTCTGATACCATAGTCCCTGAGGATCTTTGCCTGATCGTTTTCTATCACTCCCTCAGGTTGGTGTTCGTACCACTTATTACCGCAAGCTAGCTGGTGTTTCTTGCACAGGCTCCAGTGGGTGGCTTTTGCTACTGAATCATGCCTCTTTTTGTACTGGTTCTGTGCAAGCGCCGGACATTCGCTTGCTATGTGGTTTATGGTCTCGTCTTTCATATTGCACTTCCTGCATATGGGTGAGATGTTATTTCCATCTATTGTTCTTTGGACATATCTGGTTCTTAGGGCCTGTTCTTGTGGCGCTGTTAGCATTCCTTCTGTTTCCTTCTTAAGTTCTCCCCTCTGTAGCCATTATTATTATTATTATTATTATTATTATTATTATTATTATTATTATTATTATTATTATTATTATTATTCATTAATGTGCGAGGGTAATACGTAAATAAGAATAGAGTTTAATTCAATAGGGTCAGATGGACTAACTTGCAGTATTATTATTATTATTATTATTATTATTATTATTATTATTATTATTATTATTGTTGTTGTTGTTGTTGTTGTTGTTGTTGTTGTTGATTAAAAATCTCATAACTATATGAATCACTAAAACGGTAGAATATTTCACACTGATATGTGTAGTGTAATTTATATATGTGTATAATATATTATTTATTCTTTTAACACCTTAACTATATATTATCTCCATAATTACTTGCTATAACTCATCAAAACAGGTTGCAACTCGCTTAATATTCAAATATCAATAAGAAAGAAGAATACAATGAATTAATTCAGTTGTAGTATTGACAAGACCATTATCTCTGATCCACAGATTTATATGAACTGACAGATCAAGAGAGGCACAAAACATAAATGCGTTACGTATTTGTTGAAAAGGATTTTTTTATCCCTTATTAATCATATTCGATAATCTTTTGGCATGACGGTTTATGAGACCATAATTCAGTCATTCATATTCTAGTTTAGTTTCTTGTAACATGACGGGTCACATGTTCTTCCTTAACAGATACACGCATACACGCACAGTTATCATCTCTACCAGTTATTCCTTTTAAGGATAAGGTTTATTGATTATACATATATATATATATATATATATATATATATATATATATATATATATATATATATATATATATATATATATATATATATATATATATATATATTTATATATATATAATTATTTATATATATATATATATATATATGTATGTATGTATTATATGTATATATAAATATAAATATATATACAGTATATATATGTATACACACACACACACACACACACACACATATATATATATATATATATATATATATATATATATATATATATTCATATATATACGTATATAAAATCGTGAACCTTTTCCAATTAAAAAGGGTAATGTCCCTCAGTCGTAGCTTTTGGTTTCTCAACATGCTGCTGAAATACGGTTCTTAGCCATCTTATCGTTCTCACCCGGTCAGCGACCTGCAGTAGTTGACTGACATCCAGTTACTACTTCAGTGCTTAGGTCAGCAGAAGAGCATGACATTTAAAGAAATCAACTTACACGTTTATTCGTAGCTCTCCACCTTTGTTAAGGTAAATATCTTAACCACTTATATTATGACAAACCCACAAAATTTACGCCACACTGAAAAATTCGTCTCAGCCATAAAGAAAAATTTAAAATCAAAGTGAAAATGAAATTCCGTTTTGCAGAAAAAAAAACCTATCCATTAGCTTGGTCTGATGCATCGCATGCATCAATATATGATCACTGGCAATGGTCAATTAGCTAGTTAATGGGTTTTATATCTTACTTCCTTGTACGCCTAATTCATCGGCGGAAAATTAACCGGCCAACAGTTTTCACTTACCGGAAAAATAATATTCGACTGCTTTCACTCAGTCGTGCAATTACGTGAATTGAAGATGAGATGATTCACGTAATTACGGCTCTGCGTTCGCATGAACTTCGCGGTCTGAGAGACGAGAGGGTTTATCCATTTGTGCGCTGCTTATATCAGATGTTATTTGGGATTTGTACATTCCGTTACTGTAATATTTATTACTCTGTTACATACGGGGTTGATTGCTTAATTGATTGCTTAATCGATTTTCAAAAGCTGGGAATACAGTACATATGTTGTTCGACACTGGAAATATTAGTTATATGACAGAGAGAGAGAGAGAGAGAGAGAGAGATAGATTCAGATGACTTTAACCTAAAGACACTATGTTATAAATTTCTTATTTTTGGATGTTTATTACCGGTGTTACTGCCCAGCGCCAATTTCGAAGAAAATAAAACATTTTAACAGCAAAAAAGAAAAAAAAAATCGAAGGACCCGAAAGTGACGGAAAAAAGGTTATCATGGGTGAAAATGAGTATGGATGCAAAATTTTCTCATGAGTAGTTGAATATGCTTCTTTACCTGTCAAGGAAATATAATTTATAAAGAAGCAACGTGAATATTCCAGTTAATAAGGAGAAAGAAGAAACAAAAAGAGCAATCTCTCCATTTAATTGCCCTTGGTTAAAGAGAAAAAACAGCAAAATACATCATTTAAAACTAGAAATGTTTCTTTAATGATCAGAAACTAACTGTGAAAACTAATAATCCTAGGATTCGGGAATTTAAAAGTGGATCTGTTGCACTGAAAATAATGTTGTAATGAAACAAATTATGTTCTGATCGTCAATATAACTTAAGATACCAAAAAAAAGCTTTTGCTAAGGTAACCTTAATATTTAGTTGAAACTGCACTATTTGTAATTACACGCACTATATATTTCACACAAATACTAAATGTACCGTTTTGCAGTGATGAATAAGATCCCAAATTGAAAATATGGAAATCAGCGGAGGAATATATAAATCCAGCTGATTTGTTTATTGATAGGGAAATCTGCCACTCGCCGGAATGGAAATTTTAACAGATAAATGGATAGATCATAAACTGGTATTCTACATTTACTCTTTTCTCGCAAATGATTCTTGTGATTTATTAAGCAAAAAACTTGGAATCAAATGTTGGTGTGTTGCAGCTTTAGAGTTTTATGCAAGAATAACGTCCATCAGTTATAATAGCATATTAATTATCAATGATTCACATCCTGCCTGAAGGCAGTAAGGTCTGATATTATTAATTTTGGTTAGAATGAGATTATCTTGAATACTTATCGGCTTCTTAACAAATGGTGAATAGGAAGACTTCTTCACAAAAACGAAACTTCATTTCAAATATGTTATATGAAGCTTTGTTACAAAAATACTAATTAAAAGTTCGGTTACTAAAATTCAAGTAGAATTATGTCCAAAGCTAAATTTCATCTAAGATTCTGACCACTTTAATGACACATTAATTTTTACAAATATAACAGTCAAATGCGAATCATATACAACCTAATAACTATTATAGGAAAATAGGATGAATTTACAACTAAAAATATGCTATAACATTTTTACATTGATCGCTATTTGTTGAGAATTACGGGGATACAAACTAATGCTTCCTTTACTCATCTTTGTAGATTTTTCTCTTTCCATTTCCTTCTCGGTCTCCTGTTCTCATATATACATATATATATATATATATATATATATATATATATATATATATATATATATATATATATATATATATATATATATATATATACTGTATATGTGTGTGTGTGGTGGGTGTGGGTGTGTATGTATGTATGTATATATGTATATATACATGTGTGTATTCAGGTGTATAAACATAATTACATATATATATATATATATATATATATATATATATATATATATATATATATATATATATATATATATATATATATATATATATATATATATATATATATATATATATTTATATATAAAATGCGTCGAGAGGGAAGCACCTGATTTTTTGTCATAGACATTTGTACTCGCTTTCACATCATTACCTGGTAATAATTGTTGTGTTTTTAAATTATGAAGAGCAAAGTGCCCTGCGCAAACTCTAGTATGGACAATCCTCGGTTTAATCGAAAAATTCACACAGTGAAACCAGATGATAGAATTATCACCAATATTATGATGAAATTATCATCATTATTATTATCATTGTTGTTATCATTATTAGTGGTATAAATAAAGAAAAGAGACGCGCCATCAAAATATTGACCAGACTCTACGAAAAACCCAAAACGAACTACAATACTATTTTATTTTAAAAACTAGAAGAAGATTGCGTTTTCAAGACAGATTAGCAACAAAATGGGCGTGTCCGTCCTTCTGCTTTTCACAGCGGTATATCTTACTCAGTCAAGTTGAAATAACCTTAATCGTCAAGGTGTAGAAGGGGAGTCTCAGGAATGAAGATTAACCCTGTCCTTAAATAGAAACTCTTTCCACAGATGCAGGCATAAAAAGGATTAGATTGTTCGTCCATTTTCTTTTTTCTAATACTACTGCGTGTACGCAATCTGTAATAAGGACTAGCATTATATGTTTGTAGTGAAAAAAACACGCTTTTATTAAAATAAACTAAAAAGTACAAAATAGTTTTTTGAGACACACCAGGATTTTCTTACAATTAATCATGTCTACAAAAATAAAAGCGTGGGGGCCAAACATGGAATGAAATGCCACAAGAAAAGCTATATATATTTTTTTTACTTCTTGTAGCACTTCCTTCCATGTTTGGCCCCCACGCTTTTATTTTTCTAGACATGTTTAATTGTAAGAAAATCCTGGTGTGTCGCAAAAAATAATTTTTTACTTTTTAGTATATTTCAATAAAAGCGTGTTTTAAATTTTTTTTATATTTTTTTATTTTGTACTTTCTAGTATGACAGAAACTGTAACGATTTATGATTGTAACTGAAAAAAATGGAACGTGAAATCCTGTCAAGCCAAAGAAGGTTTGAAAAACCTGTAGAGTTATTAACCTATTCTACCAAGTCAAAGAAGGTATGAAAAATCCGAGGAGTTTCATACAAATCCTGAGATACTGGGAGAGGTCACTATTGGGTCACTAGAGGTCACTGCTGTACTGATCATGAAAGTTTGTATTGTCACCGGAATTGAGTAACCATTCAAAACTTCAAGTCCATTGGACGAAGGGAACAGTTCGAAAATTGAGTTACAAGATTTGACCCAAACAGACAGACGCAGAAGTCAAGTTAGATAAAAGTATGTAAAAAGGAACAGAGAGAGAGAGAGAGAGAGAGAGAGAGAGAGAGAGAGAGAGATGATTCAATGAAAAGTTGGATATCTAATGAAAACTTGTAGGTATGCATTGTCGCCTACTACATTTTATGAGCACAGTAGATGGACGTTCTCTACATATGATATAATGTCCTTTAACATTTAGGGAGCAAATTAAATTCTTTTCTTCTTATTCTTTGCTTTTGCATTCTCACCTTTAATTAAAAATGACCAATGATATAATGGGTAAATATGAATTTGAACGAATATCTATTAACAGTGAATATCGCCGATAACGTTTAAAATTATAAAGGAAAACAAAATAATATTTTTCTTTAATTCAAGATTCAGCTGATTTTGGAATCGAAGTTTTGAAAAGATACAGCCAATTAAATGACTTCGGATAAAAACGTTCTCTTTGTTAACAAAGCAAAACATCAGTAATAGTCTGATAATTCTTTTGTGGTGGGAATTTTAAAAACGAACTTTTGTGCTAGAAAAGTTGTGGGGCAACAAGATTTTAACAAAACTGCGTAACCTATAAAAGAGTGTTCTCACATCAGCATCAATTCACGAGATATGAAAAATGATTTCATGAAGTTAATTTCGATTGGTGGTTGAAACTATTTCAGTTTACATGAAATATATTTTCATACCGCCAGGGAAATCGACCGTTTTGCAGTGATTAATAAGATCACAGATTGAAAATATGTAAATCAGCAAAGGAATATTTAAATCCAGCAGATTCGCTCATTGATAGGGAAATCTGCAACTCTTTGGAGTGGAAATTATTTCAGGAAAAGCGTAACATCATAAATTTATTCTTTACTTAAAAAAGGATTCTTCATATTTATTTAAAAGTGAGTGTTCCAACTGAACATTCGTTATTTAGAGTATATTTAAAGGTTTATTCAAGTATATGAACGCATATCGACTCAGTTAATTAAATCCTAACCGAAGATTTTTTTGAAATTCAACTTACAGAACATTACATAATTTCTAGATTACACACATTCATATATATAATTCCTACAACTCTTATTTGGTCGTATGAGGTACAAAGTTTTTTAAATAATATGAAAAGTGAAGACAATTGATGTAAACTAATAACTGATATAAGGGGACAATGTACCATCTATATTAAAGCAAAAAGTACGAACATCGAACGCAATGTGTTAAAAATTATATGGGCACAAAATTGCTCTCATTGCCAAGCCTTTGCGGAAATTCTCTCTCTCTCTCTCTCTCTCTCTCTCTCTCTCTCTCTCTCTCTCTCTCTCTCTCTCTCTCTCTCTCTCTCACACAAAACAAACAAACACACACATACACACACACACACACACACATATATATATATATATATATATATATATATATATATATATATATATATATATATATATATATATATACTGTATATATATATATATATATATATATATATATATATATATATATATATATATATATATATATATATATATATATATATATATGGAGAGAGAGAGAGAGAGAGAAAGAGAGAGAGAGAGCAAGTTGCATTGCAGACTAATGAATAATATATTTTATCTATCAAGCATAAGAACACAATGCACTTAATGTACAAAGAAATATCGGATCATATTAGTAGTTATCAGTTGTGTAACAATGGGATTTAATATTTTTATTGTTTCCTTCTTTGTACTTCTCTTACCTATAGTTTTCCTTTTTTTATTTTTTGTGCCGCAGCGTTCAACCTACGACGTTTTGTAAATATGTTACCATTCAGATCATTTCAACAAAGAACAAATACAAAAGTATAAGATATATATATATATATATATATATATATATATATATATATATATATATATATATATATATATATATATATATATATATATATATATATATATCTCACACACATATAATTATATGTGTGTGTATAAGAATGATTAAATGAATTCCCACTTTACATTGATATTTCTCGGTGGTTGCTGGTTTATCTTGCATTTTTACGGATGTGTTTTTGTGCACCTGTTTTTTTTTTTTATTAAAATGAACAGTTACTGAGAGACAGAGAGAGAGAGAGAGAGAGAGAAAGGGTAGTCTATGATGACTGGTTTCACCTAGATTCGGTGAGGGTTACCTATTCTGAAGCAATCCCAATTAATCCCAAGATGATCCACATTACAAATAAGAGTTGATCAAAGTCATTTCCTCTCTCTCTCTCTCTCTCTCTCTCTCTCTCTCTCTCTCTCTCTCTCTCTCTCTCTCTCTCTCTCCCCAGCCGATAACCAATGTTGTTGACTATATAACAACCATAACTTCCTTCCTTTTACTGTTCGGAATCGGACGCGGGTTAATCTGTTGTGAACCGATTTCACTTTTCGCTCCATAACGGCGACTAGAGAGAGAGAGAGAGAGAGAGAGAGAGAGAGAGAGAGAGAGAGAGAGCCAATGATTAAACTCGAACAGATTATAGTTATTACTAACGGCAATTCAATTATGATTCATTTCGTTGTATATGCACCACTGTATATACTGCCACATATTAATAGCAAGTGCATTCCTTGTCCAGAAAATTATGTTTTAAAACATACACACTATAATGTATATTTCATTATACATATTTGATTTGTTACATTGCTGAGAAGCATGGCCCTCAGGAGACAACACACAAATGTATTTGAGAGAGCTTTTGAGATATTGGAGTTATCGATCATGCTACCGTAGTGGTGATTTAAACTTTACTGTGGCCGTAACCAGTAATAACAGAATCATGAAGGTTTCTGGTTTTCCGATTTTTGGATTGGAATTTCTGGCCCCATGACGGGGCACCCGCTTAGAATATGTCTATGATTTTCACCCACTCAGTTACTGATCAGTTGGACGAGTCGGTAGAGTTCTCGGCTAGCACTCTACTAGGCCCCAGTTCGAGTTTCCGGCCGGCCAATGAAGAATTAGAGTAATTTATTTCTGGTGATAGAAATTCATTTCTCGGTATAATGCGGTTCGGATTCCATAATAAGCTGTAGGTCCCAGTTCGTTCTGAGCCACGTAAAATAAGTCTAATCCTTCGGGCCAGCCTTAGGAGAGCTGTTAATCAGCTCAGTGGTCTGGTTAAACGAAGGTATACTTTACTTTTTACTGATCAGTGCGAATATATACTGCACATATTGCATCGTTTTCACACTCATATTTAACATCTGTACAATTTCTATATTTGTGACATGAGCAAGCTAATAGCATTTTAAAAGTGTTAAACTGAGATGGAAAAATATTGTAAATATTGCTACATATATTTTATATTTAGAATTAATACGAACACTCGCAGTCCCATCTATGAAGAAATAGAGAAAATCCAACAGAATATATATAATTTTAACCATCGATTAATTTCCGTTTCTTCTTTGTTAATCCGACGCCGAAAACAAGGTTTTGCATAAGATAAAACATTGCGCATCATAACAATGTATGATTTCAATAACAGTCTCATTATTCTATTACTTTTATCATTTCAGACAAAGAGAGCTAATGTTTCGGAATATAACTAGCATTACAAATACAGAACAGCAATATAAGCATGAATTTATTTCCAACTCGTATCAAATCCGGAAGAGATAAGGGGTCTTGTTGTGAGCAGGTCCTGGGAGACTATGGTTTCTTTTTTATGAAGTTGATTATATATATTCTTTGTTCAATCTGTTTTATTCAGTATGATTTCGCAACCGAGAAGACACGTTACTGCTAGTTCATGTTTAGCAAAAATCCGGTTGTAAATATTGATAGAGTATTTGCAAATGTATGATTAAATCCCATATATTCAGTCATGAACAGAAATATTACTTTTAAAAACTAGATGGTAGATTGAAACAAAGTTACCTTCATCGAATAATTTTTTTGTATTTTTACCTATTTTTCTCTATTTTAATGACGTTGACGAACGTTGAATAATAATTGCGAAATATAATTATATTTTGTTACAGCTAACTGCTGACTTACCTTAAATTGCTGAGATAACTTCGTGTTTTAAATACCTAACATCAGAAAAAACAAAATCTAAAGAACCTAGTAAGAATTTATCCTCTCTCGTAAGATAATTATTCAACGAGACTTTTAAAGAAGCAAATCAAACGAATCTTAAATCCGTATTGTGAAGACTGACTTGTAAGAGAGATCCCCTGTGAAGTCCACTTATATATGCAGAGCTAATCCATTAATATCTCATTATGTGAGGGCTGATCTCATTATTGTCTGTAGTAATGAGCTCCATGGTAATGTTTCATAAAAGAGAAAGTAGTCATTAACCTTATGCTACGGATTTAGATGTATATAATTTTATTTTTATTGTGTAAATGAGTGATAATTCGATGTGCACGTGTTTATGCTTACAATTAGTAAATCTGGTTTTACATGCTTTTATTTAAATTGACTTCTACGTCTGTCTGTCTGTCCGTTTGGGTCAAGCCTTGTAACTCAATTTCCGACCTGTACCCTTCGTCCGATGGACTTAGAATTTTGTATGGTTACTCAGTCCCGGTGACAATACAACCTTACATGATCAGTAGGTCAGCAGTGACCTCTAGTGACCCAACAGTGACCTCTCCCAGTATCTCAGGATTTGTATGAAACTTCGGATTTTTCATACCTTCTTTGACTCGGTGGCATAAGTTAATAACTCTTCGGATTTTTCAAACCTTCTTTGGCTCGAGAGTATATCACGTTCAATTTTTTTAGTAAAATCATAAATCAGTTACAATTTCTGCCAAAACTGAAAGGTATAAAATAAAAAAAAATACAAGAAAATAATTTTTGGACACTTTTATTTAAAAGCACTAAAAAGAACAAAATAATTTCTTGACACAACAGGATTTTCTTACAACTAATCATGTCTACAAAAATAAAAGCTTGGGCACCAAACATGGCATTTCCTTCCATGTTTGGCACCCATTATTTTATTTTTCTAGACGTGGTTAAGTGTAAGAAAATCCTGGTGTGCCCGAATTTTGCACTTTTTAATACATTTTAATAGAAGCATGTTTAATTTTTTTTTTTTTTTGCATTTAATGATTCAACTTAGATCAAGATCAGGCCCAGAGTTTCTATTCTCATTTCTGACTAGTTTGCTATTGAAATGAGCAAATTTATTTCATTATACAGTAATTCAGAGTTTTTACCTAATCATTGTTATTATTTCTACACAATATATCTGTAAGATTTGCACGAATACCAATCGAGTACAGCTATTTCTGTTTTAGGATAATTCCTACAATACACTATCAATTAAAGTATTGTGTCTAAACAGACCACTGTTTTCATCGGTATTTGTGTAATCGTTAAAGTAACTTTGTAAATTATACTTACGTCTATCTGATGTGAAAACAATAGCTTATCGCTACCTCGGTATCGCACCAAAAATGTTTGAAAATATTTCCCCTTTCACCAGTTTACCAGTCGCGTTTATTTCTCGGAGGTGAATTGCTTCCGTACATTATCACCAGTCCGGTAAATATTTATTTATATTTTTGTTAAATGTATGCAAATAATAGCAGCGGGAATCCATGCCACATCCCATCCCGAGTAAACAAAAATAATCTATATATATATATATGTGTGTGTGTGTGTGTATAAATATATATATATATATATATATATATATATATATATATATATATATATATATATATATATATATATATATATATATATATATAAATATATATAATATATATATATATATATATATATATATATATATATATATATATATATATATATATATATATATATATATATATATATATATATATATTATATATATATATATATATATAGTATATATATATCTGCTCATATCAGCAGATTAATAAATAGGCAGACAGATAACCAGAAATGAATCCTTTTACCACAATACATATACGCAACAAAAGTGCCTGTAACGATGTGCCTAATGGCCACATCGCTGATAATGACGATCATAATGATGATGATGTAATGAAGACGTTCAGTATTTAAAAACGCTAATGATCGCCGTCCCTTTCAGCCACGATAAAAATAAAGAGATTTCATGCGAGCGACTGAATCGCTGAGTCCGCCTGAAATGAGGCCCCATTCAAACGGGGCCTCCCAATTACCAGCCAATTATGTGCCTCCCGATGTTAACGATTCCAGGTCCCCCTTTTTCCAACGGCTCTCCGACTATTGACAGGTCATTTCATCCGGGGATTTCATATTCAGCAGATGCTCATATCAATACCTCGGCTGGGTCATGCATCCTTTTTAAAGGCAATTTTTTTCAAACAGATCAAAAGCTTTAATTTCTTCCAAATTTATTTTACTCTATTTATTAGGACTCGTATGCATGTATAATTTATCTGTTCACAAATATTGCTAAATTACTGTGATATATTTGATTATCAGTCGAAAAGAGACTGGAAGTACCATGTAATTTTTCTCTAGCAAAATATAAATGAAGCAAAGGATGGAAAATGAAAACAAATCATCGATGTTGTCTTGATGACAAACTTTTTTTCGATGAACTCCTCTCTTTCGATAGAGCCTGCTCGCTCTCTCTCTCTCTCTCTCTCTCTCTCTCTCTCTCTCTCTCTCTCTCTCTCTCTCTCTCTCGCACAGATATGTACACACAAGAAAATCACAAAGAACCGTTTCAAAAAAACGAACAATCACAGTGTAAACGAGTACTTAAACTAAACGAGTAGTGAAATATGGAATCACGAGACAGTGAAAATTATTACTGGATAACTGGGCATCAGAAAACGATCGGGATTAACCCAGCTGAGTGATTTATTTACCTAACCTCAGGAAAATGTATAACGTTTGTGTAAAGGACCTTTAGAAGTTAGCGTCGCGAAAATTAGCATATGCTGAAGACTCTTGTTGACATTGGCACATAACAAGAAAAGGCTAATATTATTATTACCTGAAACCATTTATGTGGAACTAGCCTGAAATATCATTAACTGTATTGCATGCTTCCAGAGTATATAATGACCATGTGTGATATAAATAAAATTACCTCTGAATTGCAAAAATATCTAATAGACAAATTCCCTGATATATTTCCTAGACAAAAGGGTTCACCGAGATATTCCATAGACGGCAAAGCTATCGTTCAACATACATTATCGCCTATGAAAAATACATCTGTAATTTCAAAACTTCATTCCCCAGAAGAAGAAAATTCCATTGTTCTCTGTTTACCTGTCTTTTTTTGAGTAAAAATCTTCTTCATTATGCTTGGCCTAGTTTTTGTTCTAGAAATAGTTATTTTTATGTCATTATGTTACTTAATTTGTTGAATGTCTTTCTGTTTATCAATTCTATTATAGAGAGCACAAAGCTTGAGGGATATTACTCAGTAAGCTTCTTATGTTCAGTAATTTTTGACCGTAGCTAACATGGAAGTATAAAACCAGGGTTAGGTAATATTGTTGTGAAATAAATATAACCGTCATTTCATCGTTATTTGGCTCAATTTTAAATGTAAAGCCAAGGTAATAATTGAGCCACAAGTTAAATACATCTGTAGTGACATTAGATATGAAATACGATATTTCTCGCGCTCAGAAATGACAAACAGCGCATATTGCTGTTTGCAGTAGAATTAGTCAAAACGCATTTCTACCATTATTATAAAAATTTCTGCTGCCGTCACTTAATACATTCGTAATTCAGGCTTCAGGCTATGGAATAAAATTTGACGAGTTAGTACCTGAAAAACGCATGAATTTCCATATCAAGCAATGCTGATACAGAGTACCATTACTGTGACAGTAAATTCAGGCTTGTTAGTCTGTTTTGAGTGTCCTCAGAACTGCTGTAAATAAATCATTAGTAAAAGTTTAATTAGTGAAGAGGAGTCATGAGAGCAGAACTGTGTAGTCAAGACTAAAGTACACAGTGTTCTGGGGGAGACAAAACATCTGTTTATACAGAAAAGGAGAGAGAGAGAGAGAGAGAGAGAGAGAGAGAGAGAGAGAGAGAGAGAGAGAGAGAGAGAGATTTCCGTAGTGGTGATGCAACTACTGAAAAAAAACTACTTATTTCAAATAAGTTTTTGCATTACCGTAAATATGATTTCGAGAACTTATTACCTCAGTGGGGAATAACATATTCACACGGTTTCAACTTTTATTCATACTCGACCAAAACATATTAATATGCTATACAACTGTAACAATATCCTGCCAAAAGAAAAATAAATAATGAAAAAAAAATCGAAATCCTCTTTACATTTAGGAACAAGAGCTCAAGAACTGAAATACAAATGAATTAAAATCTTGGGGATATTCAAGTCAATAAAAGGCTCGTGGCTTATTGCTAAGGTATATTTTATGATAAATTATGGAATGAAATACCATGATATTTCATTCCATAATTCATACACAAACAGTACTTTCACAAACACACAAGCATGCAAATTCCTTGACGTGACAACTCATTTTAATGTTCAAGTTGATTGCTATCATGACCCCAAACAAGAGAAGTTATGATTTCATCTGTATTATTTCTCATTGTTGTTTTGTTTAAATAGTATCTTTAGAAACTTGATATTAAAGGGAAAAAGATTTTTTTGAGGTTGCAAAAGTTATAATCTACAAACTACGTCCAAATAACCCCTTCTGAATTTACTTACTATTAAAATTAGGCGAATTTTATCATGTATTAGATATGATGTATACCCCGGCATACGTGATCGCAGTTAAAAGTACAAATGAATAAATAAATTTACAAAGAACTAAGATAACAACACATCCCCCATTACTCTTACGAATCTTCAGTTTTCAGTTTTTCTAGACGACAGTTCATCGCGAGACGTGACTTTCTCCTAGTCTTCGCTACGTTTCGTGAGCTCTGTAATGAATTATGCATGAAAACAGTAGTTTTCAGTTTTCTGTAAAAGAAAACTATTGTGCCGGCTTTGTCTGTCTGTCCGCACTTTTTTCTCTCCTCCCTCAGATCTTAAAAACTACTGAGGCTAGAGGGTTGCAAAGTGGTATGCTGATCATCCACTCTCCAGTCATCAAACATACCAAATTGCAACACTCTAATCTCAGTAGTTTTTATTTGATTTAAGGTTAAAGTTAGCCATAATCGTGCTTCTGGCAACGATATAGGTTAGGCCACCACCGGGCTGTGGTTAAAGTTTCATGGGCCGCGGCTCATACAGAAAGATAGCTCTATTTTCGGTGTCATTGATTAGGCCTATACGCTGTAGCAGCTGTACAGAAAATTCGATTGCGCCGAAGGAACTTCGGTGCATTTTTTACCAGTTTTTTTTTAGACAGTACTTTCCCGCCGTCATTCTTTGTTCTCAAGAATGCGAGTGGTCTCTTGAAGAAGCGTCGTATCATGTGTCAGTGTCATCTCCTCTGTAATTGTTTCAGGACTTTTAATGGAATTGGATGCTCTTAGGATTCAGGTCTAAGGTACTCTTGTGTGCATTCACATTCATTCGTTTGCTTATTCATTGTTTGCTTAAGTGACAAGATATAATATTTTGGTTTGCATTGTTTCAAGTGATTTTGGCGTTTAATGACTAATATACAGAAGCGTGAATAAAATAGCTGACTACACCTTTAATTTTCATTATCATTTAATTTGCACAGCTGTCGGCATTGTTAGAGACCAATAATTTCCTAGTATACATTAGTATTCATAAAATGCTTAGATCTTTCCAATATAAATGTGTAAATTCTTAAAGTAATTCTTTCAGCCACAAAAAAATAAAAGCGATGACTGCTGTGAGATTTTTCCTTGATTTCGGCAATTGCCATTTTTCAGAAATGGGATAAAATTATAGCATTATTTCAGCTGCCACGTTTATTGCTTGAAATTACCTCCAGAAAGAAATTGCAATTTTCCCGATAACACAAAAATTCCAGCGACCTTAATAAACCAGAAAATGCCTTATTTAGACTCATTCTGGCTATGTTCTGTGGAGTAAGAATTATAGCTTTCTCTCTCTCTCTCATATATATATATATATATATATATATATATATATATATATATATATATATATATATATATAGAAATCATCAACACACAATCACGTGTGGAACAGAAATAAATTTCTGACTCACGTCGGGATCGAACCCAGGTCTCTCAGGTGGAAAGCAAGGGCGTTACCCACTGGGCCATACAAGTCTAAAAGAAGTTGGAACCTGAGAGCAACTGCACCCAAGGAATTACCTGGGCAAGCTAACTGCTTGCATACCAGCGAGTTTTCCCCAACTTCCCGACTCAGCAATGACCCAATAGACAACATTTCATTCGAATTATCCCTTCTGAGTGAATAAGATAGAAATCATCAACACACAATCACGTGTGGAACAGAAATAAATTTCTGACTCACGTCGGGATCGAACCCAGGTCTCTCAGGTGGAAAGCAAGGGCGTTACCCACTGGGCCATACAAGTCTAAAAGAAGTTGGAACCTGAGAGCAACTGCACCCAAGGAATTACCTGGGCAAGCTAACTGCTTGCATACCAGCGAGTTTTCCCCAACTTCCCGACTCAGCAATGACCCAATAGACAACATTTCATTCGAATTATCCCTTCTGAGTGAATAAGATAGAAATCATCAACACACAATCACGTGTGGAACAGAAATAAATTTCTGACTCACGTCGGGATCGAACCCAGGTCTCTCAGGTGGAAAGCAAGGGCGTTACCCACTGGGCCATACAAGTCTAAAAGAAGTTGGAACCTGAGAGCAACTGCACCCAAGGAATTACCTGGGCAAGCTAACTGCTTGCATACCAGCGAGTTTTCCCCAACTTCCCGACTCAGCAATGACCCAATAGACAACATTTCATTCGAATTATCCCTTCTGAGTGAATAAGATAGAAATCATCAACACACAATCACGTGTGGAACAGAAATAAATTTCTGACTCACGTCGGGATCGAACCCAGGTCTCTCAGGTGGAAAGCAAGGGCGTTACCCACTGGGCCATACAAGTCTAAAAGAAGTTGGAACCTGAGAGCAACTGCACCCAAGGAATTACCTGGGCAAGCTAACTGCTTGCATACCAGCGAGTTTTCCCCAACTTCCCGACTCAGCAATGACCCAATAGACAACATTTCATTCGAATTATCCCTTCTGGAGTGAATAAGATAGAAATCATCAACACACAATCACGTGTGGAACAGAAATAAATTTCTGACTCACGTCGGGATCGAACCCAGGTCTCTCAGGTGGAAAGCAAGGGCGTTACCCACTGGGCCATACAAGTCTAAAAGAAGTTGGAACCTGAGAGCAACTGCACCCAAGGAATTACCTGGGCAAGCTAACTGCTTGCATACCAGCGAGTTTTCCCAACTTCCCGACTCAGCAATGACCCAATAGACAACATTTCATTCGAATTATCCCTTCTGAGTGAATAAGATAGAAATCATCAACACACAATCACGTGTGGAACAGAAATAAATTTCTGACTCACGTCGGGATCGAACCCAGGTCTCTCAGGTGGAAAGCAAGGCGTTACCCACTGGGCCATACAAGTCTAAAAGAAGTTGGAACCTGAGAGCAACTGCACCCAAGGAATTACCTGGGCAAGCTAACTGCTTGCATACCAGCGAGTTTTCCCCAACTTCCCGACTCAGCAATGACCCAATAGACAACATTTCATTCGAATTATCCTTCTGGAGTGAATAAGATAGAAATCATCAACACACAATCACGTGTGGAACAGAAATAAATTTCTGACTCACGTCGGGATCGAACCCAGGTCTCTCAGGTGGAAAGCAAGGGCGTTACCCACTGGGCCATACAAGTCTAAAAGAAGTTGGAACCTGAGAGCAACTGCACCAAAAATTACCTGGGCAAGCTAACTGCTTGCATACCAGCGATTTTCCCCAACTTCCCGACTCAGCAATGACCCAATAGACAACATTTCATTCGAATTATCCCTTCTGAGTGAATAAGATAGAAATCATCAACACACAATCACGTGTGGAACAGAAATAAATTTCTGACTCACGTCGGGATCAGAACCCAGGTCTCTCAGGTGGAAAGCAAGGGCGTTACCCACTGGGCCATACAAGTCTAAAAGAAGTTGGAACCTGAGCAACTGCCCAAGGAATTACCTGGGCAAGCTAACTGCTTGCATACCAGCGAAGTTTTCCCCAACTTCCCGACTCAGCAATGACCCAATAGACAACATTTCATTCGAATTATCCCTTCTGAGTGAATAAGATAGAAATCATCAACACACAATCACGTGTGGAACAGAAATAAATTTCTGACTCACGTCGGGATCAACCCAGTCTCTCAGGTGGAAAGCAAGGCGTTACCCACTGGGCCATACAAGTCTAAAAGAAGTTGGAACCTGAGAGCAACTGCACCAAAAGGAATTACCTGGGCAAGCTAACTGCTTGCATACCAGCAGTTTTCCCCAACTTCCCGACTCAGCAATGACCCAATAGACAACATTTCATTCGAATTATCCCTTCTGGTGAATAAGATAGAAATCATCAACACACAATCACGTGTGGAACAGAAATAAATTTCTGACTCACGTCGGGATCAGACCCAGGTCTCTCAGGTGGAAAGCAAGGGCGTTACCCACTGGGCCATACAAGTCTAAAGAAGTTGGAACCTGAGCAACTGCACCCAGGAATTACCTGGGCAAGCTAACTGCTTGCATACCAGCGATTTTCCCCAACTTCCCGACTCAGCAATGACCCAATAGACAACATTTCATTCAATTATCCCTTCTGAGTGAATAAGATAGAAATCATCAACACACAATCACGTGTGGAACAGAAATAAATTTCTGACTCACGTCAGGATCGAACCCAGGTCTCTCAGGTGGAAAGCAAGGGCGTTACCCACTGGGCCATACAAGTCTAAAAGAAGTTGGAACCTGAGCAACTGCACCCAGGAATTACCTGGGCAAGCTAACTGCTTGCATACCAGCAGTTTTCCCCAACTTCCCGACTCAGCAATGACCCAATAGACAACATTTCATTCGAATTATCCCTTCTGAGTGAATAAGATAGAAATCATCAACACACAATCACGTGTGGAACAGAAATAAATTTCTGACTCACGTCGGGATCGAGACCCAGGTCTCTCAGGTGGAAAGCAAGGGCGTTACCCACTGGGCCATACAAGTCTAAAGAAGTTGGAACCTGAGAGCAACTGCACCCAAAAATTACCTGGGCAAGCTAACTGCTTGCATACCAGCGATTTTCCCCAACTTCCCGACTCAGCAATGACCCAATAGACAACATTTCATTCGAATTATCCCTTCTGAGTGAATAAGATAGAAATCATCAACACACAATCACGTGTGGAACAGAAATAAATTTCTGACTCACGTCGGGATCGAACCCAGGTCTCTCAGGTGGAAAGCAAGGGCGTTACCCACTGGGCCATACAAGTCTAAAAGAAGTTGGAACCTGAGAGCAACTGCACCCAGGAATTACCTGGGCAAGCTAACTGCTTGCATACCAGCGAGTTTTCCCCAACTTCCCGACTCAGCAATGACCCAATAGACAACATTTCATTCGAATTATCCCTTCTGAGTGAATAAGATAGAAATCATCAACACACAATCACGTGTGGAACAGAAATAAATTTCTGACTCACGTCGGGATCGAACCCAGGTCTCTCAGGTGGAAAGCAAGCAGTTAGCTTGCCCAGGTAATTCCTTGGGTGCAGTTGCTCTCAGGTTCCAACTTCTTTTAGACTTGTATGGCCCAGTGGGTAACGCCCTTGCTTTCCACCTGAGAGACCTGGGTTCGATCCCGACGTGAGTCAGAAATTTATTTCTGTTCCACACGTGATTGTGTGTTGATGATTTCTATCTTATTCACTCAGAAGGGATAATTCGAATGAAATGTTGTCTATTGGGTCATTGCTGAGTCGGGAAGTTGGGGAAAACTTCGCTGGTATGCAAGCAGTTAGCTTGCCCAGGTAATTCCTTGGGTGCAGTTGCTCTCAGGTTCCAACTTTTTTAGACTTGTATGGCCCAGTGGGTAACGCCCTTGCTTTCCACCTGAGAGACCTGGGTTCGATCCCCGACGTGAGTCAGAAATTTATTTCTGTTCCACACGTGATTGTGTGTTGATGATTTCTATCTTATTCACTCAGAAGGGATAATTCGAATGAAATGTTGTCTATTGGGTCATTGCTGAGTCGGGAAGTTGGGGAAAACTCGCTGGTATGCAAGCAGTTAGCTTGCCCAGGTAATTCCTGGGTGCAGTTGCTCTCAGGTTCCAACTTTTATAGACTTGTATGGCCCAGTGGGTAACGCCCCTTGCTTTCCACCTGAGAGACCTGGGTTCGATCCCGACGTGAGTCAGAAATTTATTTCTGTTCCACACGTGATTGTGTGTTGATGATTTCTATCTTATTCACTCAGAAGGGATAATTCGAATGAAATGTTGTCTATTGGGTCATTGCTGAGTCGGGAAGTTGGGGAAAACTCGCTGGTATGCAAGCAGTTAGCTTGCCCAGGTAATTCCTTGGTGCAGTTGCTCTCAGGTTCCAACTTCTTTTAGACTTGTATGGCCCAGTGGGTAACGCCCTTTGCTTTCCACCTGAGAGACCTGGGTTCGATCCCGACGTGAGTCAGAAATTTATTTCTGTTCCACACGTGATTGTGTGTTGATGATTTCTATCTTATTCACTCAGAAGGGATAATTCGAATGAAATGTTGTCTATTGGGTCATTGCTGAGTCGGGAAGTTGGGGAAAACTCGCTGGTATGCAAGCAGTTAGCTTGCCCAGGTAATTCCTGGGTGCAGTTGCTCTCAGGTTCCAACTTCTTTTAGACTTGTATGGCCCAGTGGGTAACGCCCTTGCTTTCCACCTGAGAGACCTGGGTTCGATCCCGACGTGAGTCAGAAATTTATTTCTGTTCCACACGTGATTGTGTGTTGATGATTTCTATCTTATTCACTCAGAAGGATAATTCGAATGAAATGTTGTCTATTGGGTCATTGCTGAGTCGGGAAGTTGGGGAAAACTTCGCTGGTATGCAAGCAGTTAGCTTGCCCAGGTAATTCCTTGGGTGCAGTTGCTCTCAGGTTCCAACTTCTTTTAGACTTGTATGGCCCAGTGGGTAACGCCCTTGCTTTCCACCTGAGAGACCTGGGTTCGATCCCGACGTGAGTCAGAAATTTATTTCTGTTCCACACGTGATTGTGTGTTGATGATTTCTATCTTATTCACTCAGAAGGGATAATTCGAATGAAATGTTGTCTATTGGGTCATTGCTGAGTCGGGAAGTTGGGGAAAACTCGCTGGTATGCAAGCAGTTAGCTTGCCCAGGTAATTCCTTGGGTGCAGTTGCTCTCAGGTTCCAACTTCTTTAGACTTGTATG
The DNA here is from genome assembly GCF_040412425.1 of Macrobrachium rosenbergii. NCBI lineage: Eukaryota > Metazoa > Arthropoda > Malacostraca > Decapoda > Palaemonidae > Macrobrachium > Macrobrachium rosenbergii. The sequence goes on from NC_089758.1 coordinate 16,564,295, forward strand.
GCCCAGTGGGTAACGCCCTTGCTTTCCACCTGAGAGACCTGGGTTCGATCCCGACGTGAGTCAGAAATTTATTTCTGTTCCACACGTGATTGTGTGTTGATGATTTCTATCTTATTCACTCAGAAGGGATAATTCGAATGAAATGTTGTCTATTGGGTCATTGCTGAGTCGGGAAGTTGGGGAAAACTCAGCTGGTATGCAAGCAGTTAGCTTGCCCAGGTAATTCCTTTTCGTTGCAGTTGCTCTCAGGTTCCAACTTCTTTTAGACTTGTATGGCCCAGTGGGTAACGCCCTTGCTTTCCACCTGAGAGACCTGGGTTCGATCCCGACGTGAGTCAGAAATTTATATATATATATATATATATATATATATATATATATATATATATATATATGTGTGTGTGTGTGTGTGTGTGTGTGTGTGTGTGTATATATATATATATATATATATATATATATATATATATATATATATATATATATATATATATATATATATATATATATATATATATATATATATATTCATGAAACTTTTTGTTTTCCCCTTAGCTGTCACATCACTTCTGGCAGTTGGTGCAAAAGCTAAGATTCTTCAGTGCTTGAATAGAATTTTCCGCGATAACACTTGGGTCTAAAAAAATTGTAGTGATTTTTTTTTTTCAATAATTGTTGGCAGCAATTTTATTTATGCCACAGAATATTTTTCTTCAACAGTGCAGTCATTTCCTATTTATTTTCACTCACTTTGAAATAAAATCAGTAGTAAATAGAAATGTCATGAAAATGGTTCTTTCCTCTGCTTCATAATTTTCTTTTAATAACATTCGTTCACCAATCTCATGCTTGTCAGGTCTGTAGGGACGCCATAAAAAAAATTATATGCAAGTAGTTGGAATTGAAAATTGCCAAAGTTAAATTTTTTTTTTATTTAATCTATTCAAATAAATTCATAAACTTTATGTTTCAAGACATAATAGTAACGACGTAAAACGAATAATAAGTTAGACTCGGGTATGTCAGATCCCCAAGTAAATAACGGGTTTACATTGAATAAAATTAGCATCGAATTTATTAAAAATAAATTCGAAATTTAATAACTTTTCTTCTAACTTAGAAAAGATACTTGGGAACTGAATGTCAATGCCTTTATTTTCTGAACATTATTTTCTGAACAACAATATTTATAAAACTCTTATAAGAAAGGGTTGTTATTCTTCGGACCAATTAATGCACAAGAATTGTGTCCTACTCTGTGATGTTTGCGACGATCGAGTGCACCCTATGACAATTCTCCAAAGCCTAATTACACCGAAAAACCCATCAGTTGGATACAGCTGTTCCTGCAACAGTATGGAAAAACAGCAGTGACATTTATCTCCACAACAACAATGACATTACCCCTCACCCCCACCCCCTCCGTGCCATTTGGAGCTAATTACAACTAAACCAGGATATTGGAGCTGGGTGTTCGGGTGGCCTCTGTAATATCAGGTTTCCTTTCAAAAGTTTGTTCGGAATGACGTCATAAAATTGGGCCCCGGTCCTATTACGCGTGATGTGGATTTTGTGTTGATTATCTGCTGAAAGTTCAATTGAAAAGAACTGGTCTTTTTTCACCTGATACATATTCACGAGAATGTCGTGTTGATTCTGCGGTGGTTGACATTTTCAAAAGCTATATATTTGCTACTTACCTTTCTCGTATGTATCTAATGGGAAATTACTAAAAAAAAAAAAAAAGAGGGTTTAAAACAGTTCTTAATCGCCAGGGGTAATTGATTATTTTAATCGTGAGAAATAGCGTTGTTTTTTAAAAGTAACTGTCTTATAAAAGCCAATTATTGCTACTCAAGTGATTGAAGATTTATCTGCATTTAGCCTCAGCGTTTTTAAACAGGTGTCTCTTAAGCATTTATTTGTGGTTAAATTGAGCAAGGTACGGTCAAAGAGAGAGAGAGAGAGAGAGAGAGAGAGAGAGAGAGAGATAAGGACGGTAAGGATTACCTCGCCTAGGCGATCCCAATTAATCCCAAGATGATATACATTACAAATAAGTATTGATCACAGTCATCTGTTATTTTGTCCTCTCTCTCTCTCTCTCTCTCTCTCTCTCTCTCTCTCTCTCTCTCTCTCTCTCTCTCTGGCGATATCCAACACAGTCCACAAACAATCAGGTACTTATTCATTAATAGCACCAACGGAGAAATTATTCATTTTCAGGAATACACTTTCATGCCAATCCCCTTCTTTCCCGTTTCGGATCGAACGCGTGTTATTCTGCCCTGGAACGATTGTACTTTTATTCGCAAAACGGAAAGAGAGAGAGAGAGAAAGAGAGTGAGAGACAGACAGACAGAGCGAATTATTGTAAAGGAATAAACAGAATATTGCCATTAAAGCTTTCGCATACAGCAGTTACAGTATAATTCATTTCGTAGTATATACTATATATATATATACTGCCCCAGATACATGGTGTTTATCGTCTAAAATATTTTATTTCAAAATCATACGCCTTACAATACATATTTCGTCATATATATTTTAATTTTTACGGTGCTGAAAACCATGGCTCTCAGGGAACAACACCCACTTGTATTTGGGAGGGCTTTTGAATACAATATCTAATTTATGCTATGAAATATTGTAGTTATTGATTATTTTAAACTATCACAGTGGTGATATAATCTTTACTGTTGCTCATAACAATTAATAGCATGAATTTCTGAACCGTTTTTAATCATTCTATGAATAAAAGCTATCTTTTTATCAAAGGATAAAATAATATGCATCTTACCAAGTATTTGATTCCAATAACAGCCTGCTTATTCTATTGCTTTTAGCATTACAACCAAAGAAAGCTAATATTTCATAATGGAATTGGGGTTACGAGTACAGCACAGCGGCAATATAAAAAAGAATTTATTTCCCATTCGTATCATACCCGCAAGAGATAAGGGCCCTTGTTATGAGCAGGTCCTGGGAGAGTACAGTATGGTTTCATTTTTATAAAGTCGATATTTAATGTTTGTTGAGGCTGTTTTATTCAGTATGATTCCGCAACCCAGAAAACACTTTACTGTTGATTCATGTTTCTCAAAGATCCTTTTGGAAACATCGATAAAATATCGGTAAATTCACGAAAAAAAAATACAATATATTTAATCATGAAGAGGAATATCAGCAATTTTCAAAAGCTGATGGTAGATTTAATCAAGTTACCTTCATCGAGTCCTTTTCTGGTACTTTTTGTTCTTTTTTTTCCTCTTTCTAATGAGTTTGCCGAACGTTAAATAATAATAGCTAACAACCAACTCATATTAAATTGCTTAGATAACTTGATGTTTTATGTACCTAAGCAACCAGAAGAAAAAAAATGAACGAACGGAGTAAGAATTTATTCTCTCTCGTAACATAATGAGACTTTCAAAGAAGCAAATAAAACGAATCCGTGTTCTGAAGACTGACTTGTGAAGGACAAAGCTAAACCATTATGATCTCTTTGCAAGAAGAATTATTTCATTATTGCCTGTAGTAATTATTAATTTGGTAATGTTTTATATAAGCGAAAGAAGTAATCAACATCATACCACGGATTAAGGTGTATAATCGTCTTACTTTTATTGTGTAAATGTGAGAACTCGACTTTGTATAAAGTGTTGAGAATGCCTTTTTCATACGCGTTTGCTATTATGATCAGTAAATCTCTTTTATAAAGAATCAACTTAGCTCAAGAATAACGTCTTAGTTTCTTCTATTATTTCTTACGTGTTTACTTTTATAATTACTAGACATATGGTATAGCAACCCACTTAGTTTAAAATGATGTAATTTATAATACAATATTTTTTTGTGCGATTTGTACTAACAAACATAGAGCTGTTTTTGTTTTTACAGGTTAATCCCTTCAACACTGACACAAGGACAGTAAATATTATTTTTTTCTTATATCTCAAGTGAATTATGGTGTCTAAACCAAGAACGGTTTTCACTAGTATTTGTATTTGCCGTTAAGAAATTATAAATATATTTGTTATACCTTCTGCGAAAAATAACGCTACCTCACTTTCTCACAAAAAAAGAAGTTAGAAAATATTCCCCCCTTGTCACGAGTTTACCAGTCGCAATTATTTCTCGGGGGTGAATTGCTTCCATACACTATCACCAGGCCAGTAAATATTCATTTATATTTTTGCTAAATATATATAGTAATAATAGCAGTGGGATTCTGTGCCATGCGTCCCATCGAGAGTACAAAAAAAAAAAAAGTCGAAAGTCATTGAATGTTTTCGAATTAAATCGTCGGCTGTTTTATCGCATCGACGCTTGGAAAAGCTGCCGTAAAAATAATAGTTTTGATGATGGCAAAAATTTTTAAGCTTTTATGACGAAAAATAAAAAAAAAGGAAAATCCCATGATAGAGGAGTTATTTCAATGAACTCACCTCTCCCAAAACCGGCAATATTTTGATTTCCACCGACATTACAGACTCATAAATATTTCATTCATCTTCCTGTTGAAAGTTTGGACACGAAAGTTTTACTGAGATGATAGAGCTTCATATGACGCTATAACTGATTGATAATGAAAAAAAATACTTGTTTATCTGAAGAGCTAATAGACAGCAATTTGTTTTATTATAAGCATGGCGCAGAGAAGTAAATGACATCAATAGTTACTCGAATAAGCGTTGCTTTGGAAACCTGAAGGTAAAATATATGGCTGGAATTACCTAATGTCCTAGAATTTCTGTAAATTGTTTCCGTTTCTTAGACTATAATGAAAAATTCACTTACACAAGAAAGCACAGAGGTTCTTCCATTGGCACAAAATTTTTCTTTCAGTGCTTATTACAGATTAGCATTGCCCAATAAATAAATAAATGATTAAATATATATATATATATATATATATATATATATATATATATATATATATATATATATAATATATATATATATATATATATATATATATATATATATATATATATATATATATATATATATATATATATATATATAATTATATATAATATATATATATAATATGTGTGTGTTTTTCCTCTAAGAGAAATAGATCCAGGGGCTTAACCTCAGCCAGTTTTACAGCTTGCAAAAATCATTTTAAATAGTGAATACTGAGAAGAGTATATTTTGTACTCTTGAAAAATAATAATTCTGTATAAAATAATAATAATAATAATGGTGAGCACTATGTTCTTTGGAAGCTTGAATTTCAAGTCAGTGACCCCTCCGGGCTTGTTCCATGTAAAGTGGAGTTTATCTTGTGAATAATAAAAGGCACCCACACGGGGAACACGCACGCACACACATCTATGTACAGTACACACATATATATATATATATATATATATATATATATATATATATATATATATATATATATATATATATATATATATATATATATATATATATTTTAAATATATTTATATATTATACATATAATAATAATAATAATAATAATAATTAGAAAATCAGATACTTGCTTCGTGATAAAACGAATTCTAGGTATTCATGTTTTAGTTGTTTAAAAGTTGAACAATAAATGGGAAGGAAGTGCGTTCTAAAACAGTTAAATCGTCGATCATTTTTTGTTAGAAGTTATTTTGTTTAAGTGAAGCTAAAAAACTTGTTATGAATTTTTTTCATATCATGAAAACTATTAGATTAACATTTGAAATATTTATCTCCAACAAACAATTGCAAGGATGTATAAAAACATTTTAGCCATCTTAAGACTTAAATTATCGTATACAAACGTTTAAGAGGCAATATTTCAATATAAATCATCGAATAAAACAAGTACAAATATTGTACATGGTTGATATCTATTATTTATTAGTTTTTGTTTGATAACTGTATGTAAGTAAGCGTTATCGGCACCATAAATAAATTTTTGCTTGAAATAAATATAAAGCACTTGAGGAAAACGTGTCCTTCATAACATTCAAATAAGTCTTTACACACACACATATATATATATATATATATATATATATATATATATATATATATATATATATATATATATATATATATATATATATATATATATATATATATATATATATTATATATATATATATATATATATATATATATATATATATATATATATATATATATATATATATATATATAATACAAATATATAGACATATATATATATATATATATATATATATATATATATATATATATATATATGTCTATATATTTGTATTATATATATATATATATATATATATATATATATATATATATATATATATATATATATATATATATATTTGCTAAGATTTAACTTTTGTCTCATGAAGCAGAAACGTTAGGCAAGCGCTTCAAGAATTTTGTAATAAGAAAAACTCGAAAAATCTCGTAGGTGAACAAAAACATTGCTATATAATTTTATGTACTCTTAAGTACACACATATATATATATGACTTGTGTATACGGGTATTCTTGTACATCTACTACTTGTGAAACAAATATATCTCTTTTTTAACTATAATGCTTACCATTCGTCATAGTGTGATAAAATTTAAGACCCCCTCGTATATAAGAATTATCATGCTATAAAATTCGAGTGATAATGGTAGGTATCGCGGAAATTAAAAATATTATCTAATAGTAAATAGCATTTTATTACTTACTGACTTAATGAGAAATTTGTTGATGAAGATTCAGTATGAGATCTTTTCATTTAAAAGATTGAAGACTATTTTTCAGTGGGACTCTATCACAGATTTCCCAACCTCAATTTGACAAATCCCCCCCAAAAAAGGACGCAGAAAAAAATTAAAAAATAGAGAAGGGCAAAAATAAACCAAACGAATCTAACCTAATTCATCGGGTCGTTTTTCCGTATCGGCGCTTCGAAAAATTGCGGTCAAAATAATTGTTTTCCAAATGATGAGAGTTGGTTCGTTTTTGTAACGGAAAGATTGCCATGACAGGCCGCACATTTCATTATTTTCTCCATTCCGAAAAAACACATTTTTTTTTTTTCTAAATCGGAACCACAGTTCAAATACGACGAATAAAAACCCGTAATAAAAGCGCGCTTCCATTTCAGATCCGCATTGAATTTGCTCTGCAACTCCTCTGGATATGTTGTCAATATCTTCGATTTTTTCGTTAAACTATAAATCTTATTTATTAAGGGTTACTTACTGATAATTACAAATCATGTATTTCCTTATAGAAGAAAAATATTTACAATGATCCTCCTCTCGAGACTTCAGGATTTTGAATGACTAATTGCCATGTGTGCTGATCTTTAAATCACTTTTGCAAGGCTTGTTACATATCTTTGAGTTAACCCTTTCTCGATCTTTCACACACACATAAAAAATATATATATTAATATGTGTGTGTCTACCTCTGTGCGAACAAAGCAACGTCGATGGGCGAACATCTTCCAGCTTACTTTGTCTTTAATTGAAGTGAAGACACGTTGTCAGACCTGAGAACCTTGGTCCCCCGAATTCCATTTAATTTCGTTAATGACCACTACGAGTAAAACACTTTCCCCTGTATCATCCGGACTGGGGAAGATTCATTCCAGCCTCGCTAAGGCTCCTGAACACGAGAAGAATAATTACGTGTGAATGTGAATTAATCTTCTTCTCCCTTGATGGTATGATGTTAATTAAAGCAACACTGACATTGCTTGTTATTATTATTATTATTATTATTATTATTATTATTATTATTATTATTATTATTATTATTATTGTTGTTGTTGTTGTTGTTGTATTCAGATGAAAAATTAATGAAGCTTTGAGAGCACATGAGAGTTCAGGAATATTTTAGAATTAAGCCTTTTTAAGATATTTTGGAATGTAAAGTAAAGGCAAATTTTTGCACGAAATTCAGTCAGGAAAAATAGGTTAATGGAGTATTACTCTTAATACACATACACACATAGACACCCACACGTGGGAACACGCACGCACACACACATATATATGCATATATATATTTAAATATATTTATATATGTACATATATACTGTACATATATAAATATAAATATATATATATGTATGTATATATTTACTGTATATACACATATACAGTATATGTACGTGTATGACTATACTCACATTAGCGGGTGATTAATGCATCAGTAATGACCCCCGGTGAAAAAATAAGAAACTGGATGTAAGGTCCTGACCGGTTTCGACTATATTTCTAAGCCAGTGACTCAGAAATAAGATCGAAATCTTTCAAGATCTACATCCAGTTTCTTAGTCTTTCACTTATGGTCACGTGTGACACACTCATAAACACACAAACACACACACACACACACACACACACACACACACACACATATATATTTATATATATATATATATATATATATATATATATATATATATATATATATATATATATATATATATATGTGTGTGTGTGTGTGTGTGTGTGTGTGTGTGTGTGTGTGTTTGTGTATGTGAGAGTGTATGTATATATGCTTGTGTGTCAGTGATAATGTTTCCGTTATTAACAATGCATAGAGAGTCTGTAATCAGAATAACTTCTGCCGATATTCATTAGGTAGTGTGGCTTTATTCCAGAAACGATTGTTTCGTCTAGAGTAGACTGCAAGGCTTATGTTGAATAAAGGAAGCTATTAAAAAATCCGTTCATGTTTGCATAATCCTCAATAAATATGCACTCATAGATGAAAACTATCATGACGTATACCTAGGAAGGCCTTTTAATCAGCCATGGAGAGAACCCCATAGCGCTTTCATAGTTTTGCATTGCTTTCAGCCTATCAATCACGAAGGCAAAATGGCAGCAGTTTATTGGTATATAATACAAATCTACCAAAACATTTGTCATTATCTGCATTTTATTATTCACCTCGACAGTTAAAACATTTCGTTAATAATCTATCTTCCAATAAAGGATTTGGGTTTGTGTAACGAGTGGTAAAAATTTCGCCTGTGTTAGATGATTGAGCTTTTAGCCATAGCAGAGTAACCGCTAACGTTCCGTTGGTTTCGGACAACAGCGATCATTCGGCGTATATCAACAAGTCATAAGTTATTTTGCGATCGTATGCCAGCACATGAATGGACTGATATATGTTTGGATGTACGTCTATACGAACTTGGCTTTGGTTTGTATGTATAATATATATATATATATATATATATATATATATATATATATATATATATATATATATATATATATATATATACAGTACATATATATATATATACATATATGTACATATGTATATATATATATATATATATATATATATATATATATATATATATATATATATATATATATAAAATTCCCCTTCAGTGCACTTGAAGGAATGTTTTCCTAAAACTAGTTATATTTTCATTATGGTGCTTAGATTTTTAATATCTTTCTAGTTATATGACAATTTATAAAGAAAGAGTATAAAGCTAAGAGGATAATGTTTAATAAGCTTCTGACGGTAAAAACAACATGGAGGTATAACAGCAAGGTTAAATGATATTGTTGTGGGGAAAAATACATACATTATTTCATCGCTGTTTAGCTAAAACGTAAATATATAAATCTAAAATCCAGGTAATATTTGAGCCAGAAGTTGAAATACATCTGTTGTGACATTGGATATGAAATAATTTTCTTGCATTCTGAAGTAACGGACAGTACATATTGCAGTAGAGTTAACTAACAGGCATTTCTACCCCTATTTTATGCAATTCTGAAGTTGTCGTTTAATATATTCTTAATCCAGGCTACAAAATAAATGTTAGATTACCTGGTGTCTGAATAACTCAAAAGCTTTCTATTGTTAAGCAATTCTGATACATGGCACTATCATTATGACAATAGATTCAGACTTTTCAATTAATGAAGGGGGTTAAGAGCAGAACTATGAAGTCAAGACCAAAGTATATAAAGTGTTCTGGAAGAGACAAAGAAGCTATTTAAATCTAATAGTGGACAAGAAAATAGAGAGAGAGAGAGAGAGAGAGAGAGAGAGAGAGAGAGAGAGAGAGAGAGAGAGAGAGAGAGAGATATTTCCTCCTAAAGATGATGAGACTACTGAAAAAATAATATACTCGTATATTCCCCATAATTTTCAGCATTATCGAAAATATTACTATAACATTGCAACAAATGAGTTGACGAAATTCTAAATTTCGGGAGCTTGGTACCTGGGTGGGGATTAACATATTCACACTGTTTAAAGTTTGACTCATACCGACCAAAACAAATTAATATGATATACATATGTAATAATTCGAAATCCTCTTTACGTGTGAGAACTGGAGCTCATGAACTTTATTACGCATGAATTAAAAACCTTTGGGATATTAAGGAAACAGAGGGTTCGTGGCCTATTGCTAAGATGTATTTGGGAGAAATTATAGATTGAATAACCATGTTATGCACGTGCACACATACACAGTACATTCACAAACATACACATACAAACCCTTTACCGACAAGACAATTCGTTTTAATCTTCGAGTTACCTGCTAGTATGACCACAAACAAAAAAGGTTTATGATTTCATATGTAGTATTTCCAATCGTAATTGTGTTCAATATCATATTAAGAACATTAACATTAAAAGGAAAAAGAATTTTATGAAGTTCGAAAACTTATATAATCAAATAATCCTCCAGTCTGCGTCAATCACCCCTTCTGCATTTACTTATTACAAACCTTAAACATGGAGCTTTTTATATCAAACATATTTAGATATGATCTACACTGGTGAATGTGATCGCAGTTAAAAATGCAAAAGTATGGTAACAACACATCGCCCATTACTCCCTCGTGTCTTCCGTACCCAAGACATCACTTTCCCCTCGTCGCTGCTCGTTCGTGTGTTGTTGTACATAATGCATGAAAACAGTATTTTTTTTTTTAAGAGAGTACTCCTTCACCGCCGTCATTCTTTGGGCTTAGGAATGCAAGAGACCTCTTGAAGAAGCGTCGTATCGTGTGTCAATGTCATTCCCTCTGCAGTTGTTTGAAGACTTTTAACGGAATTGGATGCCCTTAGGATTCAGGTCTAAGGTACTCTTGTGTGCATTCACTGTAATTTATTTGTTTATTCATTATTTTCCTAGGTGACAAGATATGGTGTTTTGGTTTGCATTGTTTCAGGCGGTTTTGTCGTTTGATGACTAATATATAAGAGCGTAAATGAAATAATTAATATTTACAAATCTTACCCAGGATGGCTTCAATTTACATTATCATTTAATTTGCACAGTTGTCGGCATTATTAGAGACCCAAGCATATCCTACTAGATGTTAAAATGCATAAAAATTTTGGAATTCTTTAAAGTAAGTTTTTCAACCACAAAAGAATAAAAGTGACGACTTTTCTGAGATTTTCCCTTTGTTCTGAAAGCTGCGCTTCTTCTGAATGGACTAAAAGTCTAGCATTATTTTAGCTGCCACGTTTATTGTATGAAATTGTCTCCAGAAAGAAATAACAATTTTTCCGATGACAATAATTCCAGAGACCCTAATGATCCGGACAATGCCTCATTTAGACTCCTTCTGGTGATGTTCTTTCGAGTAAAAAGACACACACACACACACACACACACACACACACACACATATATATATATATATATATATATATATATATATATATATATATATATATATATATATATATATATATATAATAGTGCCCTGTATCTGAATTGTTTATATATATATATATATATATATATATATATATATATATATATATATATATATATATATATATATATATATATATATATATATATATATATATATATATATATATACAATTCTGATACAGGGCACTCTTATTATGACAATAGATTCAGACCTTTTAGTTTGCTTTGAATGTGTTTTTAGAGCTACTTTGTTTCCGGATTTGGTTGAATGAATTAATAGTAAAAGTCTAATTAATGAAGGGGGTTAATAAGAGCAGAACTATGAAGTCAAGACCAAAGTATATATAGTGTTCTGGAAGAAACAAAGAACCTATACACACACACACACATATATATATATATATATATATATATATATATATATATATATATATATGTATATGTATATGTATGTATATATATATATATATATATATATATATATATATATATATATATATATATATATATGCTATATAAAAGTTTTGTTTTTCTTCTTAGCCGCTGCATCAATTAGTTTCTGAATAATGATAATAATATTCTCTTCTAAGAAAGGGTTATTATCCTTTAGATCTAAAAATGCTCGATAACTATGCTCTGATCTGCGATATTTTTAGACGGTTAAGACCCTATGACAATTTTCCAGGACCTAAATACACCGGGAAAAAAACCGCCAATTGGATACAGCTGTTCCTGCAACAGCATGGAAAAACAACAGTGACATTTACCTCCACAACAACAATGACATTATCCCCACCACTGTACCGTTTAGAGCCAATTACAACAAAAACAGGATATTGGAGCTGGGTGTTCGAATGGCCTGTGTAATGTCAGGTTTCCTTTCAAAAGTTTGTTCGGAATGACGTCATAAAATTGGCCCCCGGTTCTATTACGCTTGATGTGTTGATTATCTGCTGAAAGTTCAATTAAAAAGAACTGCGCTTTTTCCCCCCTGATACATATTCACGAGAATGTCGTGTTGATTCTGCGGTAGTTGACACTATCAAATATATATTTGCTAGTTATCCCCCGCGTGTGTTGATATCCAATAGGAATTACTAATAAAATAAAGATTTGCACGTAATTGCGCTTATTCATAAGTAATTCAATATTAGCTAATTCATCAGAGTATACATGAGTAGGATATTAAACATAACAGCTTCCCATAGCAGGAGATACATTTTTCAATAACCGCCATGATATAACAAAAGGATTTACTGGATATTTTTCCTAAACTGAAATCTAATATTTGGAGATTTCGCAAAAAAATAATGTTATCAACCAGTGGTATCACTAACACCAAAATGCGTTCACTCATTCTTAAGCTGTCAGGCAGACCCACGCGAAACCACACAAGCATATTTTGGTGAAAAGAGTATCTTATCGGCGAAGAAAACAACAAGAGATAAATTGCTAATCATCAGACACTATAACTCTAGAAAACCTGATTCGTCATGTTTCAGTGTCAGTTATACGAAAATATCATACAGTTTTGATATTATCGGTCGATTGCAACTTATCTGCCGGTAAAGCTTCCTGGTCGTTGACGCAGAGTTTTATGACGAATGTAGATAATTTAGTTAATAAATATATAACAGGGAAGGAAATCTTACCTAACTATAGCGAAAGGTTCCGCTAGCATCAGCAATTTCTTAACAGCAGTATTTGGGTGATAGCCACCTGAAGTCCGTAAATAAAAGGAGATAAAATAAAGAGAAAGAAACAGCGTCAATTAAATCTTTAAAAACTAAACAGATTGCAAAGTGTGACGTATATAATTACCAGCAAACACTCCAGTTGAAACGGATCTCGAAATTGGCACTTGAAACCTCGTTACCTGAAAGGAAATGAATAAGTCTTTCCCTGAATCGAGGGAGATTTAGATCGCGCCTTTCTGATTGTCACAGTGGCCCCAGGAATTGATTAAAGCTTTCAGTGATCAAGGAAAATTAGAGAGAGGAGAAATGAGATATGTTTAGCTGGATCAGTAGCTGAAATAGAATTTCTGATGCCTGACATGTTGATGTGATTGTGCGTGAACACATTATTAAACTATGCGTTTCGATATTGGAGATAAATGGAATATTGAAATCCTCTCATCATGTTCGTTGTAAGGTCAAAGAATATGCTTGGTGCTTTCATTTTTCCAGTCATAAATGCTCTCTCTCTCTCTCTCTCTCTCTCTCTCTCTCTCTCTCTCTCTCTCTCTCTCTCTCTCTCTCTCTCTCTCTCTCTCTCTCTCTCCCATATATATATATATATATATATATATATATATATATATATATATATATATATATATATATATATATATATATATATATATATATATATATATATATATATTTAGTTGTATTCCACATAGCTGACTGATATATGCAAATGGTTAGAATATGCCCAACAGTTTCGTTCTCCAGTGGACCTCTTTTTGGAGTCTTTATTAAGGAAAGGAAAATTATTTACGATGTATGTAGCCAAGAAAGACTTAAAATCTTGAACATATGAAATATTTTTACCAAATAAATGCAGTTTTAAGTAAAAACATACAACAGTAAAAGAATATAATAAAATAAGAATAGCAGTTAAACAATTGAAAATTACCAAAATATCAAATGAGGTAATATGTCCATCTAAAACAGCATAACACTAAGTACATATTAACAGCTGAATACAACTGAATAATGTATCTTCGTGTCTAAGGAGATTACCAGTATTATATATATATATATATATATATATATATATATATATATATATATATATATATATTATATATATATAAGCACACCTCAGTCAACTTCGTATAGAAGCATATCCAAACATATATCAGTCCATTAATATGCTAGTATACGACCGCAAAATAACTTATGACTTGTTGATATGCCAGGTAATGAACGTTGTTGACGAAACAAACGGAACATTAGCAGCTACTCTGCTATGGCTAAAAGCTCAGTCATCGAGCGCAAGTGTAAATTTTACCACCCATTACAAAAACACAAAGCCTTTATAGGAAAATAGATATTAACGGAATATTTCATCTGTCGAGATGAATAATAAAATGCGGATAATAACGAATGTTTTGGCAGATTTGTATTGCATGCCATTAAATTATTTCCATTTTCCCCTCGTGATTAATATAGGCTGATAACGATGCAAAAATATAGAAGTGCTGTGGAGCTTTCTCCCTCGCTAATTAAAAGGCCTCTCTGAGTATATGTCATGATAGTTTTCGTCATTGATTACGTATTTATGGAAAATTACGTTTAAATGAACAGATTTTTACTAGCTTCCACAGATGAAAAAATAAGAGGCTGGGTGTAGGTCCTGACCGGTTTTCGACTTTTTTTCTGAGCCATTAGTCATGCGTTATACATAAATCACGTGTTAATGTGAATATAAACATATACATACACACATTCTCACACATATATATATGTGTGTGTGTCTGTTTGTTATATGTATATATATACACACACATTATGTATGTGTATATATATATATATATATATATATATATATATATATATATATATGTGTGTGTGTGTGTGTGTGTGTGTGTGTAATAAGATTAAAACTCTGTTAACTGAATTTTCTCGCTCGGATATCATTCAAAAGTTCGATTCTACTTTCCATTCCAAAATGTTGCATAAAAGCTTAGTTTTGAAATATTTCAGATGTGTTTAATATGATATAAATGCCGTATTCATTCGTCATCTGAAAAATAATAATAATAATAATAATAATAATAATAATAATAATAATATGAAGGGAGTAGACCCTCTTTTAAACAGGTCTTATTAAAAAGGATGGCTGTATTATGCGAATTTATCTTATATAGTGTCTTTTCTATCTTCCTTATGATTCGCTTTTCAGGCTCAGCGATGTTAGTCAGCAACTGGCCGATATTCATGTTGGAAAAGGATAGTGTGCGGAATATAGGAAGTCTTTTATTAAAATTTCCAATCAGAAATCGTTCGTCTGGATTCAGGTTCTATTTTAGGTACCGTCGACATGTTTCGACCAGCTCGTTGGTCATCCTCTGGACGTAGTTGCAGAAGGTCTGAAGAAACGAGGTGCTCGGGTTGGTATTTATAGGGGGGTCTTGATCGGTGCTGAATTATGATTGGCTGCCCGGGGCATGT
Source organism: Macrobrachium rosenbergii (assembly GCF_040412425.1). Classification (NCBI taxonomy): domain Eukaryota; kingdom Metazoa; phylum Arthropoda; class Malacostraca; order Decapoda; family Palaemonidae; genus Macrobrachium; species Macrobrachium rosenbergii. Next base: position 16,580,148 of record NC_089758.1, read on the forward strand.
ACCCTCGGGCGGAGCCTATTTTCCCAGGTCGATGTGCGAGCGGCGTTGTAGTGCTGGGGATGAATGGCAGAATTTCGATCCTCCGATGCCGAATTTTGATTCGCACGTTCGCTATGGGGATCGCTCGGTGCATGTCTCCTGGCTGCCTTGGGGAGGAGAAATATTTCCTGCGTAATGTTGAGGGTTGGTTTCTCCTTCCAAATGTGCAATGCTTCCAAGAGGCGTAGGCGGCGGTGGTCGGTAGTTCGGTCAATTATTTCGATGTTCATGATTATGTTTTTTCTTTCTATTCTCTGGTTATGGACGGTCCTGGCATGATTTCTGATTGGATATTTTAATAAAAGACTTCCCATATTCCGCACGCTATCCTTTTCCAACACGATTATCGGCCAGTTGCTGACTAACATCGCTGAGCCTGAGAAGCGAATCATAAGGAATATAGAGAAGACACTATATAAGATAAATTCGCATAATACAGCCATCCTTTTTAATAATAATAATAATAATACAATAATAATAAAAAGCAAAGTGAGTGCTGCTCCAACATAATACCATCAAGGAAGAAGAAAATTAATTCACATTACTATGCAATTGTTATTCTCGTGTTCAGGAGCTTTAGCCAGACTGGAATGAATCTTCCCCAGTCCGGATGATACAACGGAAAGTGTTTTACTCATAGTGGTCATTAACGAGATTAAATGGAATTCGAGGGGATCAAGGCTCTCAGGTCCTGACAACGTGTCTTCAATTCAAGAGGGAGTAAGCTGGGAGATAATCTCGCGTCATCGTTGCTTTGCATATATATATATATATATATATATATATATATATATATATATATATATATATATATATATATATATATATATATATATATATATGTATGTATATTTATATACATACTATATATATATATATATATATATATATATATATATATTTAAGATCACAGTGGCAAGTGATGCAAATATACCGCAAGGATAAAGAAATACTTTCAAACTGCTGGGGTACATTTGCATATACAGTATATATATATATATATATATATATATATATATATATATATATATATATATATATATATATAAAAGACAAAATACAGGAAGCAAAAGAGAAACAATGGTGTGCTGTAAGTCTGCTAAGTAAAGGACTATAAGTCGAAAGGCCTGGCAGGACTCCATTGTTTCTCTTTCCTTCGTGGATTTTTATACATTATTTATATATTCATCACGTTCCATATTTTCGTGATTCAGTTTATTTATATATATATATATATATATATATATATATATATATATATATATATATATATATATATATATATATATATAATAATGTGTATATATATTTGTATTTGTGTGATTACGGACGTTATGCTCTCAAAAGTCCTAAATCTGGAAAAAAAGTACGGATGTTGAGAAAGAAGTTAATTGAAAGATATACGACAAGCCTTGCAAAAATAATTTGAGGTTTAGCTCACATGACAATTAGTCATTTAATATCCTGAAGTCTCGATAACAGGGACATGGTAAATATTTTCCCCCTATAAGGATATAATTAATTGATAATTGCCGTAAATATTGCTTTGATAAATAAGATTTAAAACTATAAGAAAAAATCGAAGATATTGACAGTAAATCCAGAGGAGTTGCAGTGCAAATTCAATGCGGATCTGAAATGGAAGCACGATGTTATTACGGCCTTTTATTCGTCGTATTTGTACTGTGACTCCGATTTAGAAAAAAAATGGTATTTTTGGAATGGCGAAAATAATGAAATGTGCGGCCTGTCACGGCAACCTTTCCGTTACAAAAACGAACCAACTCTCATCATTTGGAAAACAATTATTTTGACCGCAATTTTTCGAAGCGCCGATACGGAAAAATGACCCGATGAATTAGGTTAGATTCGTTTGGCCTATTTTTGCCCTCCTCTCTTTTTAAAATCTTTCTTTTAGTTTACTTTTTTGATTTACCAAATTGAGGCCGGGATATTTCTGATACCCAGGGAGAAATAATGTTCAATCTTTTAAAATGAAAAGCTCCGATAATGAGTCTTCAGCTTAATTTACTGTTGTCTTTCCAGTACTAACAAATTTCTCTCCTCAAGGAAATAAATAATTATATGATATTTGCTACCAAGTAATACTTTTAGTTTCCGTGATACAAAAACATTATTACAAGAATTTTAGTAAATGATAATTTTATAAATATATATATATATATATATATATATATATATATATATATATATATATATATATATATATATATATATATATATATATATATATATGTATTTATGTATGTGTTTATCTATATTTGTATATATTATATACTCGTGTGTGTATATATACATATATATATATATATATATATATATATATATATATATATATATATATATATATATATATATATATATATATATATATATATATATATAATATATATATATATCAAAGTTAACCCTCTTAAATTTAATCATACTATAACAATGATAACACTTTAGTTAAAAAGAGATATATTTATTTCATAAGTACTAGATATACAGGAACACTTATATACCCTACTCATATGTATGTTCTTTTGTGTACATAAAGTCATGTAGCCATAAGAAAACTATTACCTTTCTTAACCTACATGATTTTTCGAGTCTTTGTTATAACAATGTTCTTGAAGCTCTTACCTTAATCTTAACAGTCTAGAGTTAATTTAGGTACCTTTCATTGTTATGTATCATATATATATATATATATATATATATATATATATATATATATATATATATATATATATAATATATATATATATATATATATATATATATATATATATATATATATATATATGTATATATATATATATATATATATATATATATATATATATATATAAATACATAATATATACATATATGTATATATAAATATATAATATATATATATATATATATATATATATATATATATATATGTATGTATATATATATATATATATATATATATATATATATATATATATATATATATATATATATAATACATAATATATACGCATATGTATATATAAATATATAATGACTTCCCTTAAACTATTATGAAGGAAACTTTTCCCCTCAAAGTGTTTTATATTTATTATAAGCAAAACTTTATTTTTGGTGTCGATGACCTTTATTGATAAAGAGCCATTAAACAATAACGAATAACAATATTTGTATCGGTTTTACTTGATGTTTTCTCGTTGAAATATTGCCTCTGAAAAAGTTAATTGAAAATAATTGGAAGTCTTTAGAAGGAGGCTAAAGTTTGTTCATGTATCTTGTGCAATTATTTTTTATAGGAAAATATTTCAAATGGTTCTCTAATAGGCTTTATGAAATATATTCATAAAATATTTTTAGCAAAATGATTGATGATTTGAATGTCTAGAACCAATTTTCATCCTATTTGTTATCTGATTTTTACATAACTTTTTTATGAATAAACTGAAAATCATTTTATCACGAAGTAGATATTAATGTTCTTATCTTATTATTATTATTATTATTATTATTATTATTATTATTATTATTATTATTATTATTATTATTATTATTATTATTATTAACTCCAACTCATATGGAGCAAGCCCATAGGGGCCATTGTCTTTAAGTTCAATCTTCCAAAGAATAAGGTGACATTTTAGTATTTTAATCAGAAATTCCTATCTTTCAAAAGTAAAAAAGATACTGTTCCTAGCATTCATTTTTTGAAATGATTTTTGATAGATGTAAAATTGGGTGAAATTAACGCTTTCTGGATTTATTCCCCTGAAAGGAAAAAACATTATATATATACAGTATATATATATATATATATATATATATATATATATATATATATATATATATATATATATATATATATATATATATATATATATATATATATATATATATTTTTTTTTTTTTTTTTTTTTTTTATTGGCAATGCTAATCTTTAATAAGCTCTAAAAACATTCATGCGCCAATGGAAGAGGCACCTTTGTACTTTCTTATACAAGTGAATTTTTGTGTAGTACTGCGAGAAACGGAAATAATTCGGCA
>NC_089758.1:16589233-16591733 GCF_040412425.1 Macrobrachium rosenbergii
TTTTTTTTTTTTTTTTAAGGACATCGCCAGAAGGAGTCTAAATGAGGCATTGTGTGATTCATGAGGGTCTCTGGAATTATAGTGTAATTGGGGAAATTGCAATTTCTTTCTGGAGATAATTTCATGCAATAAACGTGGCAGCTGAAATAATGCTATAATTTTATCCCATTTCAGAGGAAGGGCAGTTGCCGGAATGAAGGAAAGTTCTCAGGATAATCACCACTTTTATTCTTTTGTAGTTGAGAAATTTCATTTTAAAATGGCAAAATTCGTATTGGAAAGGACATGAGCGTTGTATGCTTATTGATGCCTATTAGGAAATTCTTGGTCTCTACCAATGCCGACAACTGTGCAAATTAAATGATAATGTAAAGTAAAGCCATCCTCTGTAACAATTGTAATAATCAATTATTGACGCTCCCGAACATTAATCATCAAACGCCAAAATCACTTGGCACAGCATAAACCAAACTATCACAACTTGTCACTCAAGCAAACAATGAATCTATAAAAAAGAATGAAAGCGAATGCACACGAGAGTACCCTAGACCTGAATCCTAAGAGCATCCAATTCCGTTAAAAGTCCTCAAACAACTGCAGAGGGAATGACATTGACACACGATACGACGCTTCTTCAAGAGACCACTTGCATTCAGGAGCCCGAAGAATGACGGCGGGGAAGAAGTACTCTCTAAAAAATAAAAAAAGAAAAGTTTTCATGCATAATTTATAACAGCACGCGAACGAGTAGCGACGATGAGGGGAAAGTGATGTCTTGGATACAGAGGACAGGAAGGAGTGATGGGCGATGTTTTATTATCTTACTTCTGTATTTTTAACTGTGATCATATTTACCGGCGAACACCATCTATAAATGTGTTTGATAAGAACTTCCTAGTGTAGGTGATAAGTCAGTTCAGAAGGGAGTGTTTGACGAATTTTGAAGGATTGTTTGATTATATAAGTTTTCTAGCTTCGCAAAATTCCTTTTTCCCTTTAATGTTAAATTACATAAAATGGTATCGGACCAAATTACAACGGGAAATAACACTGATGAAATCATAAACCTCTCTTGTTTGAGGTCACAGCAGCAGGCAACTTTACGATTAAAACGAATTGTCTTGTCGGCAAGGGTTTTGTATGTGTGTTTTGAATGTGCTATGCCTGTGTGCTGGGGCGTACCATGGTATTTCATTCCATAATTTATACTAAGTACTGCTTAGCGATAGGCCACCTACCCTCTGATACTGTATATCCCAAAAGTATTTAATTCAAGTGTATTAAAACTCATGAGCTCCTGTTCTCAAATGTAAAGAGGATTTCGATATTTTTTTTTCCGGCAGGGAATTGTTACATTTATATATCATTGATATGTTTTGGTTGAGTGTGAGTGGAGCTTTAAACAGTGTGAATATGTTATTCCCCCACTGAGGTAGTAAGCTCTCGGAATTTAGAACTTCCAAAATAAGTTGCTCATCAACTCATTTATTGCAAAAGTACAATAATGTTTTCGGTAAAGCTAAAAATTAATTGTTATATATATTATTTTTTCAGTAATATTTTCGATAATGTAAAAAATTAATTGGGATATATATATATTATTTCAACAATATTTTCGATAATGCTAAAAATTTATTGGGATATATATATTTTTTCCGTAATATTTTCGATAATGCTGATAATGCTAAAAACTAATAGGGATATATATATATTTTTTTCAGTAATATTTTCGATAATGCTAAAAATTTATTGGGATATATATATTTTTTCAGTAATATTTTCGATAATGCTGATAATGCTAAAAACTAATAGGGATATATATATATTTTTTCAGTAATATTTTCGATAATGCTAAAAATTAATTGGGATATATTTTTTTCAGTAATATTTTCGATAATGCTAAAATTAATTGGGATATATATTATTTTTTTCAGTCATATTTTCGATAAAGCTAAAAAATAATTGGGATATATATTTTTTTCAGTCATATTTTCGATAATGCTAAAAATTAATTGGGATGTGTATTATTTTTTTCAGTAATATTTTCGATAATGCTAGAAATTAATTGGGATATATATTATTTTTTTTTCAGTCATATTTTCGATAATGCTAAAAATTAATTGGGATGTGTATTATTTTTTTCAGTAATATTTTCGATAATGCTAAAAATTAATTAGGATATATATTATTTTTTTTCAGTCATATTTTCGATAATGCTACAAATTAATTGGGATATATATTATTTTTTTCAGTAATATTTTCGATAATGCTAAAAATTAATTAGGATATATATTTTTTTAATAACATTTTCGAAATGCTAAAAATTAATTGGGATATATATTATTTTTTCAGTAATATTTTCAATAATGCTAAAAATTAATTGGGATATATATTATATTTTCAGTAGTCACATAACCTTAAGGGGAAAATCTCTCTCTCTCTCTCTCTCTCTCTCTCTCTCTCTCTCTCTCTCTCTCTCTCTCTCTCTCTCTCTCTCTCT
>NC_089758.1:16599233-16611733 GCF_040412425.1 Macrobrachium rosenbergii
TTTTCATATAAAAATTTTAAATAATGTGTAGGTTTCAGTGATGATGATGATAATCATAATTAAAGAATTCTTAACAAAATACCAAAATCATAATAACTGAGACTATAAAAAAAAAAAAACTAGTATCCATTACACGAAATACGGGAACTAATATCACCCTGCAAATACTCTCGATGATTGCAGTGTGCTCTGGCGATCATTAAGAAATCATCGCAAATATGGCAGTTAAAATACACACACGCACATCGACTTACAGGTAACGACCCCGTGATTGGGAAGCTGAAAAATGCAAATGGACCCTAATTTCCGGTGAATTCGGCCGTTCGCTCTGTAATCCATACGGCTTATTTGACTCGCTGCTGTAATGATAATTGTTCCATTTAGTGACGAAGTGTTGTTATTATTATTATTATTATTATTATTATTATTATTATTATTACGTTGTTGTTTTGATTTCGGAACGCTGGTATTTACTACATATTCTCTATCTTTTTAATACTCATTTTTAACTATAACTCTACTACGACTATTATTATTATTATTATTATTATTATTATTATTATTATTATTATTATTATTATTATTATTATCATTACGTTGTTGTTTTGATTTTCGGAACGCTGGTATTTACTACATATTCTCTATCTGTGTAATACTCATTTTTAACTATAACTCTACTACGACTATTATTATTATTATTATTATTATTATTATTATTATTATTATTATTATTATTATTATTATTACGTTGTTGTTTTGATTTTCGGAACGCTGGTATTTACTACATATTCTCTATCTATTTAATACTCATTTTTAACTATAACTCTACTATTATTATTATTATTATTATTAGTATTATTATTATTATTATTATTATTATTATTATTATTATTATTATTATTATTATTATTATTATTATTATTATTGGAAGTGAGTAGACCCTTTTTCTAACAAGTTGTGTTGAAATGGACGGCAGTATCAGTGGAACTGGTGTTATACAAGGTCTCTTCAGATGTCAGCCTTGAAGAAAAGAGAATAGTAAGAAGAACTGAAAAGACCTTGTGTGAAATAAGTTCCACTGATGCTACCATCCTTTTCAGCAGTACATAGGATTATTATTATTATTATTATTATTATTATTATTATTATTATTATTATTATATTATTATTATTATTACGTTATTTTATTTTCGTCATTGGTATTTTATTATTATACGATATATTTTTTTTACTTTTAACTGCAGTACTGCTATTATTATTATTATTATTATTATTATTATTATTATTATTATTATTATTATTATTATTATTATTATTATTATTATTACGTTATTTTATTTTCTCTATACTGGTATTTTCTTATTATACAATATTTGTTGTTTATTCTTAACTGCAGTACTGCTACAACTATTATTATTATTATTATTATTATTATTATTATTATTATTATTATTATTATTATTTTATTTTCGTCTTATTGGTATTTTATTATTACACAATATTTTTTCATTATTTTTAACTGCAGTACTGCTACAACTATTATTATTATTATTATTATTATTATTATTATTATTATTATTATTATTATTATTATTATTATTATTATTATTATTATTAAAGATTTACCGGAACATGTTTCCTTGTTACTCTCAGAAAAGATATGCATTTATACCAACAAAAATACCAAAAGTAAAAATAAGAATAATTGGTTGAAATGTTGGAAATACGAAAAAAAAATGAATAAAAAAAAGTTTGTTGCTGAATGCACTTATATCCATAGTGAAGCTATCTATACATGAGATTTTTCCCGTGTGAAAGGGCGCCATTTATGAATTAACTGCACCAAATCTTTCCTGCTGTATTGCTATATTCTGAAATTTTGTAGCTGTGAACTTGTATACACTTAGTACAGGAAGAGAGTTTTCTTAATTACACTTGTGAAGTAAGTTCCCTTCGACAGGAGTAATTATACGAAAACATTGGTCTAAAAGAAAGTATCTTTCTAGCAAAAGTCTTTCCATTGCTCTTGGAGCTGTATGGTAGGAATACTTTACAGTATGAGTACATACAACGCGAAAGTATATGCATATCATGTGTACCTAAAGTATCTGCACACAACAATGACGTAAGCACTGAGAATTCACGATAAGGGTACACTGCAAGTGCTTCCACAAAGCCTGGACACTTAAAGTCATGACTGACTTTTCACGACCGTTTCTCCAGTGAATAAATCTAAACGTAACGAATATATACCAAAGCATTTACATATCGACTGTAGATAAAAGCGGCGATTGGGCTGCATCGCGTGACCACCTCTTTAAGGAGACTTCTGCATATTTTTCAAGTGAAATCGGGGCAACCTGAGAGTCGCTCTTCGATTGAGTGGGTGAACCATAAATCGCCAGGAAGTATTATTGTGAAGGGGCTAGTGCCAGTGGCAAACAAGGGTAAGGTGTTGTGCTACTGAAACTAACAGTTTAACTTGAATGGATATTCCATTCTAAAAGAATGTCTTTGAGAGGATTTTAGGGGCGTATCATTTCGATAGAGTCTTTCTTACTTTCAGTATCCGCATTAGACAAATTTGTGGATGGTAAGGTGTTCGCTATTAGTGCCTCCTTATCCGCTTGATACGATTACTGCCTGAGCATAAACCTGCTCCTGTTAGTATTCTGAAAAGAAAACTATTGTGCCGGCTTTGTCTGTCCGTCCGCGCTTTTTCTGTCCACCCTCAGATCTTAAAAACTACTAACGCTAGAGAGCTGCAAATTGGTATGTTGATCATCCGCCGTCCGATCATCAAACGCACCAAATTGCAGCCCTCTAGCCTCAGTCGTTTTTAGTTTATATAAGGTTAAAGTTAGCCATAACCGTGCGTCTGACATCGATATAGGCCAGGCCACCACGGGCCGTGGTTCAAGTTTCATGGGCCGCGGCTCATGCAGCATTATACCGAGACCACCGAAAGACAGGTCTGTTTTCGGTGGCCTAGATTATGCGCTGTTCAAAAAAATCGATTGTACTGAAGCAATTTCGGCGCATTTTCTACTTGTTATTGTTGTTTGTTATGTGTATTCAGCGCGGAATTTTTATTTTTCCAATATTGTTGTATGTTGTATGAATTCACCAGGAACTCTTATTTTCTAAGAGTTGCATTCAAGTAATGAGACGAAATGGAAGATTTAAAAACTGGCAGGCAATACCAGTGTATTAATCATGCAAGGAGGATACATAAATAAATCAAGCAGAAATTCATGACTAAATTAAACAAATAAACAGATTTGATCGATAGATAGATGAAGATGACGTCCATGGCTAATTAAGGCAAATGAATACAAAAATCCATAGCTAAAGAAATGGACTAACATGTCGATGAATAAATAAAGATGACGTCCATAGTTAATTAAGACAAATAAACAAATCCATAGCTAATTAAGACAAATAAATAAACAAATCCATAGCTTATTAAGTCAAATAAATACACAAATCCATAGCTAATTGGGACAAATAAATGTTCAACTCCATAGCTAATTAAGACAAATAAATATACAAATCCATAGCCAATTAAGGCAAATAGATATACAAATAAATAGGTAAATAAGACAAATAAATATACAAATCCATAGCTAATCAGGACAGATAAATATACAAATCCATAGTTAATTAAGACAAATAAATTTCAAATCCATAGCTAATTAAGACAAATAAATACACAAATCCATAGCTAATTAGGACGAATAAATGTTAAAATCCCTAGCTAATTAAGACAAATATACAAATCTATAGCCAATTAAGGCAAATAGATATACAAATCCATAGCTAATTAAGACAAATAAATATACAAATCCATAGCTAATCAGGACAAATAAATATACAAATCCATAGCTAATCAAGGCAAATAAATATACAAAATTCCATAGCTAATTAAGACAAAGAAATAAATAAATCCATAGATAATTAAGACAAATTTTCAAGCCCATAGCTAATTAAGACAAATAAATGAACAAATCCGTAGCTAATTAAGACAAATGAATTTTCAAATCCATGGCTAATCAAAAAAATAAATATACAAATTAACAGCTGATTAAGACAAATAAGTACACAAATCCAGAACTAACTAATACAAATAAAAACATAACTTTGTAGTCAAAAATAAACCACGACTCTTCCCACTCGCTTCAACCCGTTCAACATTTCTCCAAATCAGGAGAGTCACATGAGAATCGACAAGGGAATTTATGAGTTTACGTCAAGCAAAGTACCGCCGTATTTTTCCATTTTATGATCAATGTATTTTTTCGGAGAAGTCGAGGTATTCAATTCGACAGCGTCAACATAACTGTGAAGATTGTTGCCTTTCTGCTTGCACGCGCGCCCGCGTAAATTTACAGGGCAATTGTCATATCCGGTATTGCACTCAGTGAATTTCCTGCCTTGAGCGCTGCTTAGACTTTTTGTTTCTATTAAATTTAACAGTGAACTGAAGGAAATTTATTATCTGAAATGGGTCCAGGAAATGTACAAGAGTTATATATATATATATATATATATATATATATATATATATATATATATATATATATATATATATATATATATATATATATATATATATATATATATATATATATATATATATATATATATATATATATACATACATATATATCTTCCATGTAGGGATGAGAATGTTCTTTTCATATTTCCTGACAAACAGTGTAAAAATGTATTCTAATTATACACCAGAAGCTTGTAGCTTCAAGGTATAATACCATCCAACATTTCGTGACTCTTTTATGGTGTATTTTGCTTTATCTATTGACGGACCCTTAACTCTACACCGGATTCACTTTTCCCGTGTATCGTTTTCCCTTCATAAAACTGTGCTCATTGAACCTTGTGGCAGTCCCTTAAAAATAGATCCAGTGAGCCGTGCGTGAAAGTTTAACGAATAAAAACATTTTTGTTCGATTTGTGTGACGTGTCAAAGCGTCGTAAATTCCCGGTATAGTTACAATCGCCAAAAGATATCTTTGATAAACAATGTACAAACGTTTCATCAGTCTGGGTTCATTGCATATGAAAACAGTTTTTATATGTGTATTTACTTTGCGGTGAATCAAAATTTCATGAATGTGCACTTATTGTAACATGAGTCAGTGACGTTTAGACGCACATTCATTGCATGTTGAGCCTTCTGATGGGTCACATCAGCATGATAATGTTGAAGGATAAGTGTGATGATGCAATAGGATGAGTATGAGGTTAAGAACGTGCTAAAATCTAGGAAGAACTCTCTGATGCGATTTTAGTATATGGAGTAGATGATGAGATTTTCTATTACGGAGATAAAATTTTAATGGAATGGCTGACCAAGGCACGTATGGTATTTACGACTTATGTGAGCACTCCATGGGAAGGGTACAGGGAGAAACAATTATTTTATCCTTTTCTAAAGGGTGAAGGTAATATGGCAAGAAAGACAACGGTTAAGGTAGATTGGGAACAAGGAAGAGAGATTCTAAGAGTGCTATATCTTTTTACACGACGTTAGAGAGGACAGGAACATAAAGGGAGAGAGAGAGAGAGAGAGAGAGAGAGAGAGAGAGAGAGAGAGATGAGGTCTGATATTTCCTCTAAGTATTAAACTTGAAAGGTAAAGAATAATAGCACTGTTTGATATATATGATTATATGTATATATATATATATATATATATATATATATATATATATATATATATATATATATATATATATATATATATATATATATATATATATGTATAATTACACACACACACACACATATATATATATATATATATATATATATATATATATATATATATATATATATATATATATATATGTACATACATATATAAATGTATGTATGCTTTTCAATATCGTCTGTATCAGCAATTCCTTCTGAAATGTAAAAGGGTTATATGTAACCCGTGTTTATGACGCGATCCAGACTTTTGCTCCTCAGTCGCATGACTCAAGAGTGACGTACGCAAATCCAAGAACCGGCTTATGTTTCAGCGGGGAATGTTGAAATTTATCTTTAGAAAAAAAAAAAAAGTTTCTTTAAAGTTCCTTTCCAGCTGGGCTTCAGCAAGATAGGGGATCTAGGCAGCTTCTCCGTTCACCTTCGCATAAGAGAATGTTTCACATATGAAGCATGATAATAGCAGTGAGTGTAGGATGATTCCTGACAGAATATCAATAACGCTTGGACATCTCACGCAGCTTACTTCGGAATTCGTTGTTTTTTTAAATTAAGCCTGCAACATACCGGCACGGGCTCTTGCGTCTAGATCAGCCCATAGCTTGGGAATTCAATAAGGCCACAGTTTATTCTGTATAAGTTTTATAATAGAATGACTGCCTGATTGAAGGGGTACAATTCGCATCACAAATTTTTTTTTTTTTTTTTGCGTATTGAATAATAACGATACAAAGTTCTAAGTCAACGACACTTTAACAATACTTCGTGAAACATAACTGGTTGATTTAGCATGCAGTTCATGTACAATGAACTATTTCAGATAATTACATATAATTCAGAGAAGAATTTGGAAAACACTGGATCCTAATACATCTGTGTTATTAATCTGATATGAGGAACCATATTTCATTTCACTGTAAAATTTACGTTTTCATGCGGTGACAGATTTGTAATTCACGTACTGATCAGGGAAAACATTCAGCCATTTGTCGAAATAATGATCGCCCTTGGTAGCACCTAAATAAGTATGCCATTAATTGGTCGGTATGGTTCAAGAAACATACCAAATCAAGACGATATTTCATGAAAGTCGAGAAGCGCAACTGCCTGATCCCCTACTGCCGTGTTCGGACTTTCCTGTCAAAGGTTAGCCTCGAAATTAATAGCATTATCCATCCTCAGCCTAACGACCTTTCCTCTGCATCAACCAGAGGGCCTTGATTGGGTTAGACCGAATTTCGTCACCTTCCCCAATAGAATGCGCGGGTTTGGCTACTGCTTCCTCAGAGAATCTCAGTTGCAGATTAGGTCCTGGTATACAGTAACACACTCACACAGATAGATAGAGAGTGGTTTTTTTTATGAAAGATTTTCTAGTGTTTATGACATTCATAGAACTAGATTGTTTGTTAGTTGAAAGACAGACTTTTTAATGTTCAACGAACACATACATACACTCACACAACAAGTATTTGTGTATATATATATGTATGTATGTATGTGTGTGTTTATATATGTATGTATATCTGTCTATCTATCTATCTAACTGCCTGTCTATCTATCTATCTATCTATCTATCTATCTATCTATCTATCTATCTATCTATATATATATATATATATATATATATATAAAACGTATATACACATACATATAAATGAAGCAGAACAATGGCATAATTGCTTCATAAAAAATCCAAGAAAAATGAATGCGTTGAAGAACTTAAAACCACAACACTTCCATTATATTTCAAAGCAAAACAACATTTTAGAATACGAATATAATAAAAACAAGTTTAGATTAGGCGAATGGCTCTGAAAAAAAATCTTGAGTCTAGGATGTCACAGCAAGAATTTAATAACAGGTAACAAAGGGTGGCGTCTCATCTACTTGTATGAGAATAATCCACTGGGAAGAGTGACTTGAATACTTATAGCATTTCCATGTGACTGTCTTGTACATTTCCTCATTGTGAACAAAATTTCTCACTTGTCTTCTCTTAGATAGAGAGTAAAATTTAAGCAGGACCACCAATAATATTATATATATATATATATATATATATATATATATATATATATATATATATATATATATATATATATATATATATATATATATATATGCAATAATACACACACACATATATATGCAATACACATATATGTGTGTATCTGTATATTTAAGTATATGTATATATATACATACGTACAATTATGTATGTATGTATGTGTATATACATATATATGAATATATATATATATATATATATATATATATATATATATATATATATATATATATATATATATAGATACACACACACACATATATATATTATATATATATATGAATATGCATAGTTGTGTGTGAGTGTATGTGTGCGTGTGCGCATGTGTGTGTAAGTTAAATAAAGATAGAATTACGATACAGCAATACAAAACGAGTAAAAACACTGTAAGCAATCAAAGGTTCTCCATCAGATAATGCTCATTGCACAATGCACAACTGAAAATCATAGTAAAATAAAAATAAAAAAGAGGTGGGAATTAAAAATGGATTCTAAATAGTTTTAATGAACCAAGAGGGAGAATAACATTTTTCGTATAAAAGATAAATCACAAATGCAGTAAAATATTATGGAAGTAATTCTGTAGATATACTATCAGAGTATAATGAGACTGTAAATAGGATAGGAAAGGAAGTTACAAAGAAATGGAGAAATTTAATGTATAATTAGAATGCAGAGAAGAATAAGGAATAAAGGAAACTTCACCATAGAATACAGTGAAAATGATGATATATCAAAACAGGTAACTGATTGAGAATTTATTGAAAACAAAACTAAGATACAGTGACGCTTAAGTAAATCCATTCAAACTGAGCTCATTCCATTATTTCATATCTTCATATCTTAGTTCTCCCATTGAGAAAAGCAAGATGAAAAAGCAAGGATATTTAAGCTAAAAGGTATAAGCAATCCAAAACAGACACCATTGTCATTAATGGACAGTGAAGAGAATAATAAACAAGTAAAAATTGCGCGGAAGTTTCTTCGGCGCAGTCGAGTTTTCTGTACAGCTGCTGCAGCGTATAATGAAGGCCACCTGAAATAGATCTATCTTTCGATGGTCTCGGTATAATGCTGTATGAGCCGCGGCCCACGAAACTTCAACCACGCCCCGGTGGTGGCCTATCCTATATCATTCCCGGAAGCACGATTACGGTTAAATTTAACCTTAAATAAAATAAAAACTACAAAGGCTAGAGGGCTGCAATTTGGTATGTTTAATGATTGGAGGGTGGATGATCAACATACCAATTTGCAGCCCTCTAGCGTCAGTAGTTTTTCAGATCTGAGGGCGGAGATTAAGTGCGGAGAGAAAAAAAGTTCGGACAGAATAAAAAGCCGGCACAATAGTTTTCTTGTGCAGAAAACTAAAACTGAATGAATTACTATAAAAGAGAATGAAAAAAAATTAACTTAAAAAAACAATGAAGGGGAGAAAAAAATCTGAAACAAATCTCATAAAAGGTTTTACATAAAACAACAGTAAATTTGAAACAGAAAGCCAGAGGGACTAGTACCTAACTCCTTTAAATCCCATGTTCACCTCGACGATAAAGAATCGTTTGGAGATTTAAAAGATTCAGGAGGATTTTACTTGTGCATCATGAAGGGACAGGATCCGGATTCTGAGGAAATCCGGATCCGGACAAGGTCGTGCAAGTAATACGGATAAAATAATAGAGATAAAATTACAACAGGAATATAGGAAGGACGCGCCATGGAGGATGTTTGCAAAATGAATTAGATTTTGCCTGTGAATGAGGGTGGAAAGTCTTGAGAAAGGGAGAGAGAGAGAGAGATCTATTCATGTTTGGGAAGAGGAAAACGAACAGAGAGAGAGAGAGAGAATTCATTCCTATAATGAAAGAAAATGAAAATTAAATCTGAAACAACAATACAGAATATGCAGATTTATGTAAAATAACAAAAACTGTATAATCTGAAAAGGGCAATTCAGAATATACAAATTTATGCAATATAAAAAAACTATATAAATTAATTATATGTTATAAATAACATAGTAATGAACAACCAACGGCTACGGAAGAAACCAAGATATTAAATCTTGGAAACTATATAGGGTACTTCAGATAATACTACAATCAGTGGAGCGTAATGTAATTGGTTAATTTTTGCAAATATTGATGCATATCTGTGTGTGAGCCAGAGAGAGAGAGAGAATGCTGTAAATCTTTTTTTTAAGTAAAAGCAAAAAAATACATATTCTTTTTGGAACTTTCTCAGATAGAATTATTCTTATAACACGCTCTCTCTCTCTCTCTCTCTCTCTCTCTCTCTCTCTCTCTCTCTCTCTCTCTCTCTCTCTCTCTCTCTCTCTCTCTCTCTCTCTCTGGGAACAATGCACATTTTCTCCCGAAATATTATTGTTCCTTGTCCAAACACCTCAACTAGGAATAAATATCATTATAGGATATATTTTCTTTATGCTGATTGCCCTCTGCTTGTAAGAACGCGTGGCTGAATCGCAAAATTTGTCACCATTTAGCAATTTCGTTTATAAATTATTTTTACATCAATTATCGTCTTTGATCTCTTATCTTTTAAGTAAACAATTACCCTTCCAATTAGACGAAAATGTATTCAACCAATTTTTTACTGAAATGTTTCCTTATGATTGTAATTAGTTTCATTTTGCCCGGTGTTATTAATATATTTTATGTATTTCGACCCCGTCATGCCTTTGTATCGTGACAAATAATTGTCATTAAGCATTTTAATTATATTTTAGAGTGGTTTTACAGGACAAAGAATTTCATCAAAGCAAATACCCTTATACCCCTCTCTCTCTCTCTCTCTCTCTCTCTCTCTCTCTCTCTCTCTCTCTCTCTCTCTCTCTCTCTCTCTCGTAGTGTAGATTACAATTGATAAGAGAGGGGAAAGTGTAATAAAATGTTGCTATGTCATTAGTCTGTTCAACACAACAGCTGATCAGTCAGTTAGCTACTCATGATTGAAAATGGCGAGAAAGAGAGAGAAAGTGTGAAAAATATTGCAATATAATTATCAAAAGACATGGTGGATCAGTATTACTTGTATAACTAGCTGCTCTCTCCATGTGCACATGCCTTGTAAGATCCTGTATTAAACCAGGACCAACTGAATGCAACAGCAAGAGCATGAAAACAAAATGCCACTCCGGCAGTAAGTGATTTTAGATACGAACTCAGAGAACGGAAGCACAAAGTTGAAGAGAGCGACGGAAATTTCACCTGCCGTGGCTCAGTGTCCTTTGTGCTTCGTTCCTTAACCTTTATGGCGAGCAGGCACGCGATGTTGTTGTGTTATCGAGTCAAAGTCACGTCTGCAAAGCGCTGGAATGCTGCACGAAAATAAGTGAATCGTCAACTGCCTTCAATTTGAGGCGATAAGTCTAGCAAATGGAATTCAGGAGTCGTAAAATCCGATTTCATAATAATCGCGTTGAAGCAGTTGTATCATTAATCTGCCCGCTTGCTTGGGCTCGTGAACGGTCGTGTGGTGCTCCTTTTATTAGTATCCAGCATTCTGAAAGGATCTCACAAACTTAAAAAGGAGTATTGTTAGATTTTTATCTTTCACCGTGCACTGAAAAAGAAATAGAATGAAACCTAGTTATTTGCTCCGTATGATATGCTAAGGGTGTACTCACTTTTTAAAAAACATTCTAGCCATCTTAGCCTTCACAAGGACTGGACTTTTAGATTTTATAGAGCGTTTATCAGTATCAAAGGAGTGCGGGAATAAAAAAAAACCTGGTTAGGAGAAAAGCAAATCGGTATTAAGAGGTAAAATGGAAAAGGGACTAAAATGTATTACAAACTGACAGACCTTGTTACGAGAATAAATTATTAGCCTCTAATCTGAAGAATAAGGGCAAGTACAGTACGGTAAAATGATAATTTGAGACAATGGACAGTGTAAAAATAAACAGATGAAAAAGATAAAGACTCTTCACTAAAAGAAAAAGAAAGACGACCAAAAGCAAGTACAGTGGCAAGATTGCAAAACAGGAAACACGTAAATAAGAATAAGACGAAGGTTACGAAGGGGGAAAAGGAGAAGAAAATTATTCAGTGGAAAGTGAACTTGTTTGTGTTTGATACCGATTGGGTTAAGTTCTACGAAAATATAAATTAGAAATAAAACGAACACAACTGACGTATAGAGGAAGAATTTGAATGTGAAAACATGAGAGGTAGCCAGGAAATTGGAGGAGGAGGAGGAGGAGGAGGAGGAAGCGGAAGAGGATAGAAAGCGAAATAAAATAGACTAGAGAGAGAAATTGTATCTGAGGGATGCTGATCAATCAGGTGGATGGGAGATGACAGGTCTCCTGCAGCCTCTAATGAGAAAATTTGATGATGCTGAAAAATGATGGTGATGAGCGAGAACAGATAAGCCCGCTTCATCAAGTACCTGATGGATGAGTGGCTCTCTCTCTCTCTCTCTCTCTCTCTCTCTCTCTCTCTCTCTCTCTCTCTCTCTCCATACATGAGAAATAAATGGTAACTCTAACTCTTACACATATCAAAAAGACGAAATCTCTCTCTCTCTCTCTCTCTCTCTCTCTCTCTCTCTCTCTCTAAAATATATGAGAAATAAATGGTAACTCTAACGTATATCAAAAGAAAAACTCTCTCTCTCTCTCTCTCTCTCTCTCTCTCTCTCTCTCTCTCTCTCTCTCTCTCTCTCTCTA
>NC_089758.1:16614233-16644233 GCF_040412425.1 Macrobrachium rosenbergii
TAGAAATTACTTGACCAGAAATTAAGCAGAAATGTGAATACCCTAGTTCTTGTTCATGTGACCTAGCACTGAGCAGGGATATTAGATATTATGTGACCAGAAATTAAACTGAAATATGAAAAAATCCAAGTTCTTGTCTCCGTGACCAGGCACTGAGCAGAAATATCAGAAATTACTTGACTACAAATTAAGCAGAAATATAAAAATCCAAGTTCTTGTCTCCGTGACCAGGCACTGAACAGAAATATCAGATATTATTTGACCAGAAATTAAGCAGAAATATTAGAAATTACTAGACCAGTAGTTAAGCAGATATATGAAAATCCATATTCTTTTCTCTGTGACCAGGCACTGAGTAGAAATACTGTATTAGAAATTAATTGACCAGAAGTTAATCAGAAACATGAAAATCCAAGTTCTTGTCTCCGTGACCAGACGCTAAGTAGAAATATTAGAAATTATTTAACCAGAAATTAAGGTGAACTATGAAAATCCAAGTTCTTTTCGCCGCCACCAAACACTGAGCAGAAATATCAGAAATTAATTGACCGAAACATATGCAGAAATATAGAAATCCAAATTCTGGTGACTGTGACCAGACACTGAGCTGAAATATTAGAAGTTAATTGACCGGAAATTAAGAAGACATATGAAAATCCAAATTTTTGTCTCTGTGACCTGGCACTGAGCAGAAATATTAGAAGTTAATTGACCAGAAATTAAGGAGAAATATGAAAATCCAAATTCTTGTCTCTGTGACCAGACACTGGGCAGAAATATTAGACGTTAATTTACTAGAAATTAAGGAGAAATATGAAAATCCAAATTCTTGTCTCTGTGACCAGGCACTGAGCAGAAATATTAGAAGTTAATTGACCAGAAATTAATGAGAAATATGAAAATCCAAATTCTGGTGTCTGTGACCAGGCACTGAGCAGAAATATTAGAAGTGAATTGACCAGAAATTAATGAGAAATATGGAAATCCAAATTCTGGTGTCTGTGACCAGGCACTGAGCAGAGATATTTGAAGTTAATTGACCAGAAATTAAGGAGAAATTTGAAAATCCAAATTCTTGTCTCTGTGACCAGGCACTGAGCAGAAATATTAGAAGTTAATTGACCAGAAATTAAGGAGAAATATGAAAATCCAAATTCTTGTCTCTGTGACCAGACACTGAGCAGAAATAGAAGTTAATTGTCCGGAAATTAAGAAGAAATATGAAAATCCAAATTCTTGTCTCTTTGACAGGCACTGAGCAGAAATATTAGAAGTTAATTGACCAGAAATTAATGAGAAATATGAAAATCCAAATTCTGGTGTCTGTGACCAGGCACTGAGCAGAAATATTAGAAGTGAATTGACCAGAAATTAATGAGAAATATGAAAATCCAAATTCTGGTGTCTGTGACCAGGCACTGAGCAGAGATATTTGAAGTTAATTGACCAGTAATTAGGGAGAAATATGAAAATCCAAATTCTTGTCTTTGTGACCAGGCACTGAGCAGAAATATTGGAAGTTAATTGACCAGAAATTAAGGAGAAATATGAAAATCCAAATTCTGGTGTCTGTGACCAGGCACTGAGCAGAAATATTAGAAGTCAGTTGACCGGAAATTAAGAAATAGGAAAATCCAGATTCTTCTCTCTGTGAACAGGCACCAAAGCAGAAATCTAATGAGCTAGAATTTGGTCCTCGTAGCCATACGCTGCGCAGGAGCATAAAAATTCATCTTCTTTCTCCTTGAACGGACACTTATCAGAAATATGAAAGGATGTCGCGAGTGGGAGGTTCCACCTTACCTATATATTTCATAGTCTTGGGTCCCTTCAGGTGTGTAATAGACAGCTGTCTAACGCAGACGTTAGCCAGGTTATTGTTTATTTAAGCGTGAGGCTTTTGCTCGGCAGGTTGAGTAAGTTATGGATCGGCAGGTGGGCATCTCAGCTTAAAGTAAGTAGGCTTTTAGCAACACGATCAAGAATAAACCCCTTGAAAATACTCACATACGCAATAACAATAACAATAATAATAATAATAATAATAATAATAATAATAATAATAATAATAATAATAATAATATTATTTATTATTATTATTATTATTATTATTATTATTATTATTATTATTATTATTATTATTATTATTATTATTATTATTATTTCCAAATTAAAACACTAACGTTATTTTAGCGGGTTATTTTTTTAGTAACAACAACTAAAGATCATTACTATGTGTAAAAAAAAACACAATATCTGTCACTTAATATCTCTTAACAAAAGATTAATCAGCATCACTTCGATACCCATTTCCTCCTTTGCGTTAACCCCGAAAATTACAGGTCTTCCTTTTCTTCATATTATTTTTATTTCCTTTTCACCTTGTTCATTTTTTAGAAGGTAACTCGTCTCAGATCACTTAGAGACTTATTGAAACTAATATTAGCTTTTTGCTAATGTCTTATCACTTTACTTTCCACTTCGTTTTTAAGTTTTCTGTATAAGAAAACTATTGTGCCTGCTTTGTCTGTCCGGCCGCACTTTATTCTGTCTGCACTTTTTCTGTCCGCCCTCAGATCTTAAAAACCACTGAGGCTAGAGGGTTGCAAGTTAGTATGTTGATCATCCACCCTCCAATCATTAAACATACCAAATTGCAGCCCTCTAGCCTCAATAGTTTTTATTTTATTTAAGGTAACGATATAGGATAGGCCACCAGTGAGTCGTGGCTAAAGTTTCATGGACAGCGGTTCATACAGCATTATACCGAGACCACCGACAGATAGACCTGCTTCCGGTGGCCGTGATTATACGCTATAGCGGCTGTACAGAAAACTCAATTGCGCCGAAGAAACTTCGGAGCATTTATTTACTTGTTTTCTATTTCGAACGTTTTCCCGAAAATGTCAGGCTTTCACCAGGATCTGGAATTTCTTGCCACATCGCTGCTTGACGTTGGGCGGTCCGCGTCATCAGCAACTCTACATTCCATCTACAGATAATATTATTACACATTCCTCTTTCTATCTGTTTTCCTTTCTTTTCACGTTTTTTCATTTAGAGTGAAAGGAATTTGTTTGCGCGTTTGTCCATTTTTTTTTCCTTTGCCATCGTTTTACGTGATGTGTTTTCTTCTAAAATGCTGCTTAGACATAGGCCTAAGTTTGTGCATCCACAATGCATGTTTTAACTTTGCCGATCTTTAACGAGTAGAATTATATATATGTATATATATGTATATACATTATATATATATATATATATATATATATATACATAGACTATATATATATATATACTGTATACATATGTGTATCTGTATACATGTTTGTTTATATATATATATATATATATATATATATATATATATATATATATATATATATATATATATATATATACATTTATATGTATATATATATATATATATATATATATATATGTGTGTGTGTGTGTGTGTGTGTGTGTGTGTGTGTGTGTGTGTGTAATAAAAAAAGTACGGAAAATGGTAATGAAATTCATTCAAACTTTTTCATCTCATGTGATCTTATTCATGCATTATCGAATTCCCAAATACATGTACAAGTCTATAATGAAATTACTCCTCTGTTTAACAGCGAATAGAGTTAAGAGATATCTGAAATTCTCTTTTTTGCTTTGTCTTTTATAAAAGTCAATTTGCGTAATTAAAATGTACTGAAAAAAAAATAAAAACAAGAGAACCGTCGTTGGAATTCGAAGTAGCTTTTAAGGAAATTCTCAAGACTGAACCTACAGAATATTCTATTCGGAGTGCATTTAGATAATAGAAAAAGGAGCAGAATAGTTTTCCGTTAAATTCGATGCTTAGACTCTATGCCGCTTTCAGATGCGTTGGTTGGGGGTAAACAACCTTCCTTAATCCTGCATAAGACTGTTTTCACGCTTTGTTATTCTGAGCAGTCTCTCCCTCCCTCTCTCTCTCTCTCTCGACTATGGCTGAGAGCTGCGATGGATATTATATATATATATATATATATATATATATATATATATATATATATATATATATATATATATATATATATATATATATATATATATATATATATATAATATAAATATATATATATATATATATATATATATGTGTGTGTGTGTGTGTGTATGTATGTATGTATGTATATAATACATATATATATATGTACAGGGTGTTTCGAAATTAGAGCCCCTTCCCCTCTACAGCATAAATTAAAATTGATATGGACAAAAACAAAAGTAATTCAGAACGGGTATTTATTTAAGTTTCTCTCCGAGTATTTAATATTTTGTGTGGCCTCCATTTGCCTGTACCACAGCCTGCATTCTTGAGGGGTATGATTTCAGCAAATCGCAAAAAAGCTGAGACTCAAGCTCCATTTCCCTGAGCACTTCGGTCACCTCTAGCAGGTCGTCGAGGCGTGGGATACCATCATAGTTCACTGTGCGCTCTTCAACATGATCCTTTAAGATACTACCGATGTTTTCACACACATTAAGGTCAGGAGAGCTACATGGAAATTCACTTGACGAGAAGAAATCGATACCACTGTTTCGAAGCAGCTCCTGTGTCTGAAGAGCCTTGAAACATGGTGCCTTACCATGCAAAAATGTGACTTCTTCAACAGATAACACATTTTCAGGATCTTTGAGGAAAGGAAATACTCCACCAGTAAGCACAGTTTCTTTGAAGTATTCGCAATTCCATGACTGTCCTTTTTCTTTGATGATCCACATTAACCGTTTGGCTGTGAAACAGAGAAAAATTCCCACACATTCAGGAAATTTCACAACTTGGCAATAGCGCACGTCATCACTAATATCATCAAACTTTGCAGCCCAAATGATGTCAGTTTTTATGATTTGGCTTCCTGACTATGTAAATGAAGAATTCATCTGATGCGGCAACATGGAGAAAGTCAGCCTCATCCCAATCTTTAAGAAATGAACCACAAAACCATGCACAGTCTTCTCTCTGTTGCCGAGTGATGTTGGGCTTGCTGATAACATGAAATGGCTTGATACCAGATTTTTTCAACTCATGATATACAGCATTATAACTTCTCTTCTTTTCCCTTTTTGTTTCTAGTTCAAGCGCCAATTTATGTAAAGACTTTCTTGGTCTACCTACTGCCTCAGCTATGATGTCTTTTGACTCCTGAGAAAGGACTTCAGGCTTTCCAAGATTCTCACTATTCGCGATGAGAGTTATATGGATTTTTGTTCCAGTTTCTTTTAACAAAGAATTCATTTCTTTTAATGTATTTAGCTATCCAGGAACGTGAAATGAAGGATGCACCAGCATCCCTGGCCTCTCTGAAGGTTATAGCCCGGGTTCAGTCAATCCATCTGATTTCCTACGACTCGTTAGACATAGCTGTATCTAACTCCGTCACTCAGTTTGAAAATACAAGAAATGTAAAATGAAAAATAGCTTAATAGAAACTTAAGATAATGTACTTGGAGATAGGCTGTAGCAGAAAACTTCATAACTTTCCATTTGTTCTGTGGAGGGGGCCTCTAATTTTGAAACACCTGGTATGTATGTATGTATGTATATACAGTATATATGTGTATATATATATATGTATATATCTATATACATATACATTATATATATATATATATATATATATATATATATATATATATATATATATATATATATATATATATATATACGAGTATATGTATGTATGTATAATAGTACATATTTCTTGCTAAAAGCGTACGCGCAAATAGCAACGTCCTTATCGGGTAATTTATATACCCAACTTGATCTATTAACAACGACTTGGAGCCCATCTAATAAAATACCTTCGAATAGTGGCGGTATATCTGCACCGATATTAGAAATTTATTCGCGTTTTGTCTGTCTCAAGATTCGGTCAGGACAAATACTGAGCGATTTGGGGACGGGGTTCGTGATGAGGGGCTGGGGGAGGGGAGGGGGGGAGGACCAATCTTCCAAGATAGGCCACCCTTTGATAGATTTGGTTACACTTGTTTGCAGTTTTCAGGAAACTGTTTTAAAGCTTCATTTCACTAAGATAGTGGGACATACGCCTTAATTCAGAGCGCGTTGGAATATCTGATAAGCTCTTTTCATGGTTTTATTCAAATTCGTATTTATAGAGAACGTTTCAAACTGTTTATTTTTATTTTTTACTTCTATTTTAAAATCCTGACATCAGCTTTTCAAAGTTTCGATTGTATTCATAAGTCCAAATTCAAATGTGCTCATTTCCAAAAAAGAAAGAAGCATGATTATACTTGCACTTTATAGAGGAGATATATTTTTATTTCAATGGTGTTCCAAATATCAGGAAAACTGAGGCATTCAAAAAATGAACGACATAAAAAGTTCTCGGCTAAACTTTCGTAATATTTTTTCGTCTTGGAAACTGGACTTTAATTACTAAGTATTGGAACGAGTCTTGACCCCATCCATAAAACTCTTCGTCCTTTCCCTTGACATTTGTCTGAGGGAGAGAAAGTACTTTTCTTCCCCTCACATAACCATTTGTCTTGAGAGAATCTTGGTTGGAGAGGAGGGCCAGTCTCTCTCTCTCTCTCTCTCTCTCTCTCTCTCTCTCTCTCTCTCTCTCTCTCTCTCTCTCTCTGTATATATATATATATATACTGTATATATACTATATATATATATATATATATATATATATATATATATATATATATATATATATATATATATATATATATATACTGTATATATACTATATATATGTATGTGTATATATATATATATATATATATATATATATATATATATATATATATATATATATATATACACACACACACAACCAAGGTGCAGATAGGTGAAGACCAAGCGCGACATCAAATTACAGTTTGACTAAGGAAACAGGCCATTTTCTACATTTGTCTTATCTTTATTCCGACGTTTCGTAATATTACCTTTATTTCATCTTCCGGGAATCTGTCAATAAACATCATAAGATTTTAAAGCAATCTTAAATTTGTTAAAAATCAAAAAGCAGTAAAAAGACTAAAATTTACAATTACAAAAACATATTAAAGGCTAAGACCGCCGACCAGCGTTCACTTGAGAGAGAGGAGGACTGAATGACACGAGAGAAAACAGGAGACACGTTAGCTAAGATACAGTTGGATTGAAGCGGTTTGGGTATTCAGCGGGGGAACTAGCTGCTTAATGAGCAACGACTCTAGAATGGGTAGTTCGTGAGAGTTTGGTGTTTGCAAAAATCGTCTCTCTCGATATGGGTTTTGCAAACTTCTGCATGATTCCTGATATTCGAATGCTCAGGGTTGGAGAGCCTACTTTCTGTGCGAAAACTTATTCCACGATGAGAATCGATTCTGACCCTGAGTAACCTCTTCGTAGATCCCACATATGTCCCAGAGTTACACTTTGGGCAATTATATTTATATACTACATTAGAGATCAAGAAGGGACTTAACCGATCTTTATACTTGAAGAAAGACCCAATGGTTAAGGGATTTTTCGGTATTAGTTTAATACTGACTGCACTATGATGATTTTGTATGATCTGGATAAACCTTTTTCTGAAGGATTCATCATGTAAAAATGGAAACTTAGCATAAATGACTAACTTTGGTACCGTGATGAATGTTTTAGTGTCGTTGTAAAACTGATTATTAAGAAAACTACGAAGCATCTTATCAAAAAGTTTTTGAGGGAAGCAATTATTCTTAAAATATTCAAACCATGGAGCATATTCCCGAAGTAGCATGAATTGCATATTAAACGACATTTGTAGCTCCACGATTATATATATATATATATATATATATATATATATATATATATATATATATATATATATATATATATGTATGTATGTGTGTGTGTGTATGTATGTATGGATTCGTCATTTATATTCTGTTCCGAAGAAAAACAAGTTGAATTGAATTGAAAGCATTTTACTATATGATCAATGAACTGACGTATACCTGTAAGCTCGTCCATCAAACGCTAGTCATATTGTATTGACAGGACAATGGAATAATCTAACAGAACCATGTAACTGTACTGAAACAATTCCTGAGCCTTTCAAATGGACGATATAAATCATTTATATGAAAATCAACAAAAGAGACCTCCATTTATAGTTTAATCGACAGAAATAAGACAAATGAATGTATACAAAAATACTTTTTTACATTGATCTACATAGAGAAAATATTGACCGAAATAATATTTCTGGGGATCTTAAATTGATGTATTCGAATTTATTAGAAAAGTATCAAGGCATTTTAGTGCACTACAAATTAAATAAGTTTATTTGTAAATCAGTAATTTCGACCAATAACGAGGTTATTGTTATGAAAAGTAAACATTTTACCCTGATATCGTGAGAATCCCAATTTCTAGATAACTGATGATAATATTACCTGCCCGGCTGGAACAGAAGTGAACCAGGTGCTGTCTGTGTTCAAGAAAAAAACAATCGAATTAGTATGGGGAAAAATAAGAACACCTTTTGTTACAGTCAGAATAAGTGGTCCTAGTAAGCCATTTTCAATTATATCTAATCAAACCGTGTCATGTGAAATGAAAAGATGCTTACTTTTATAGTTTATTATGCTGTTTTGCAGAAAATTATGAGACAGCAAAAAACTATTTTCATAGACTTCTTATTTTTTAATACTGAAAAAACATCACTGACTTTCGATTCTATTCATGAACAGGTGAAATGACCAGAGTTGCAGATTAATATTTTACAAGGGCTGAGTGTCATAAATGTCGTGTAACTGCAACGTTTCAAATTAATGTATCAGATAAAAGAATAAACCGTAGATTTTCCTTGAAAAAGAAATGTGGAATGATACGAGAATAAACATTGATATCATGTCAGTCACTAAACTCAAAAAGCCTTTATTAAGAAACGGGAGAAATCTAATATCATAGTCTGAGGCCCAAGGTTTAATAAATGATCCAGTTGACAATAAAGTTCTGGTGTCACAGTGAATGTCAAGTGTAGTGTTGCTGCTCGATCCATTCAATCCTTTGTTGTGTCAGTCGTTGGATTTGTCTGGAGCCGAGGGACATATTGTAACAGATAAATGGTTTCGTGAATCACAGTTCAAGTCAGGGTTTTGATCATGGAGAGGGCTAATAAGAGGTCAGATTATATCAAAAGAGAGTAAATTTAATTAAGAATCTGCAACAATATGTGTCGCACAGTTCTCTTTACGGACTGCTTCTAATCTCTCTCTCTCTCTCTCTCTCTCTCTCTCTCTCTCTCTCTCTCTCTCTCTCAAATGATGCTTTGTTCCAACTTGAAACCCACCTTTTTTCTGGTTTTCAAAAGTTATGCAATGTATCTTTTGTTAGTACTTTATTCTAAAAAGTTCATTTTTTAATTTTCAGTAATTCCAACTGGCACATATCAAAATATGATTAAATTGTGGAGAACTCGAGCGTATAAAAGCACTGATTTTAGGTTCTATGAAGAAAGTTCAAGCAACCTATAGACATGCAAGGGCTAAGAATAGAAAAAGCAATTATGTTGCAAAATGATAGCACCACAGTGAGTTCTCTAAATTTGGCAAGCAAAACGAGAAGGCAAAAGATTTATTCTGCTATTTTTCGAAGGCTCTAATGAGTATGTCATTTCGTAATTAAATGTAAGGCCAAAATAGATTTCAAAGTTTTGCATATGCCTCTCATGACCACGTGTTATTCATTATAATATTGTACTGATTGTAGTTTCATTTATGTTACTTATGAAATCTAATGTAACTAATTTCTCCTATGGTGGCAAGGTTTCTTCTGATATCCTCAAATATAACTTAAAAAACATCGGTAATATAGATAAATGTTATGCTCAATAAATTTATTACAAAGAAAAACGAATAAATCATAAAATCTTGAAAAATGAAGGAATCTCGCCCGGATTATAATTACAAACCTGAAAAATATCAATAATCAAGGAAAACCTTTAACCAAATGACAGAAAACTTTAAAAACTGAACTCAGTGATGAATCAGGTTCAGAACCTTCAACAAATGAATGAGTAGATAAAACAATAAAATTTTTTTTAAAAAGTATGCAGTTATCATGAAACACTGATATAAATAATAATCTAAATATAAACGACGAGAAAACATTTGATAACCAGTCAGTTCAAATTAAATAAAATCAAATAAGAATATGAATTAAAACCAAGAGAAAAAAAGTTAAACAATGTTAACTTATAACTGAAAGGAAGTAATCTTACTGAGAAATTAGAAAAAATAACTGAAAAATCGTGAATTAATAAAGGCCAATACAACAATACACTCACGGGCATAGACTGACAGAACTTGCCCATGGTCGAGCAGAAATCACTTAAAAATAAAGCGGCTTAACTGAGCTACTGATGAACAGGAATCCTTAAAAAGTTGTAGATGGATGTTGGTTATGACTTAGCACAAATCACTCAGAAACCGAATAACAGAATCAGTTTTTATACTAATGATCCAAATTCAGAGAAACGGATTCTACGGAGAGAAAGAAAAATGATTATCTGTCATAATTAATAAAAAGTTAAGTATACCTTAGTTTAACCAGACCACTGAGCTGATTACCAGCTCTCCTAGGGCTGGCCCGAAGGATTAGACTTATTTTACGTGGCTAAGAACCACTTGGTTACCTAGCAACGGGACCTACAGCTTAATGTGGAATCCGAACCACATTATACCGAGAAATTAATTTCTATCACCAGAAATAAATACGTCTAATTCTTCAATGACCGGCCGGAGATTCGAACGCGGGCCCAGCAGAGTGCTAGCCGAGTACGATATCGACCCATCCAATGAGGAACTGTTATAGGTAATAGATGTGTCTCTTCTGGTAAATGGAAATTAAGTCAAACACGAGCTCACCAGCGCCCATGTATTGTCAGCTAAATGTCAGTGATGATTATTTTAAGGATACTGAAAGGAGCTCCGAGATAGACAAGCAACCCCGAACGGGATACAACGAAAACGAGGACGACGACGACAAAAAAAAAAAAAAAAAATGGAATGTTGATACGATGAGAAATAATAACCCGGAACAAAAAGAAACACTCATACAAATGATGGGCCAAAATTGACGATACGATAAATCATAAAATTTATTGAAAATTCAAAAACATCCTAAAAATATATCAACAGAACTCAGGAAAGAGCATGGAGCCAAAGAAACGCTGAAATTAACCATGACATTAAACAGAGTATGCCAGACAATAAGCATGAATTATTCGCTTTTTCATATCCAGCCTTGGGGCTATCACAAATAGCCAAAAATTTAGATCGATAAAGGATATCATTTTGGCTATTTGTGATAAAGGATATCCTTTATCAAAAATAGTAAAAAATTTCAAATAATAATTTATATCCAGGTCAGACGACTCAGCCGGCTGAGGCGAATCGAGGGTATAAGACCAACTTCATCTAGACCTGCCACCATCCAGCCCAGAGGAGATGTATTCACGCTCTTCGCTTATAGCAAGCTTTGAGATTATTTTATTCCTGAAGAAAAGTGAAGTAGGTTTATATATGAGTAAAAACAGAAGGTATTCTGTGCGGTTGTCTTACAGAAACGAAGACTGTTGAATCTATGGGACTACGAATCAAAATGAATCATTAAACGGACTCAAAAAAGGCATGCGCCAATTAACAACTGAGTTTTCGTTATGCCTTGGAATTAACAGATGAATCAGTGATGGAAAAAACAGGCTTCTCTCTCTCTCTCTCTCTCTCTCTCTCTCTCTCTCTCTCTCTCTCTCTCTCTCTCTCTCTCTCTCTCTCTCTCTCTCTCCATTACCGATATAATGCGGGGTATTATGCTCTACCTTTTAGAATATTTTTGCAAAAATATTACACTATATAGAATTAATATCACAAGTGGATGGCACAGAAAGATAAGTGTCCTGCGTCCATAGAAGGTAGCTTCTAACGTCATTATTCCATCAATTTTTTCATCTACATTCACAGGTTCATTCATTGACTGTTGCAACAGACAACAAAATAGAAAAACCACGATTCTTACTCACATTCAAATACCCTCTGAGAGGTATAAAATATACAATAAAGGAAATAGATCCACGAATAAGAATAAAGGAAGGCGAACATGCAGTAGAATAAATAAAAACGTTTAAAGCATCAAAAGACATTCATTCTATGCTGGGAGCAATACATTCTCTTTTTGTCGTTCTGTTTTATAAGTTACAAATGATCGGGAATCACGAGAGAAGGTGATGATTTTACCATTTTCGCTTTTGATTTACTGTAAATGGAAAAATCCAGATTGACTTCGGCTTTAGCTAATTTTTTCAGTCACAGGAGACTGATACGTTTTCTCGATTATCTAGTCTTTAGTATCTTCTTTCTAACTTCGCTGTCAGAAAAATGTGTGTATATATATATATATATATATATATATATATATATATATATATATATATATATATATATATATATATATATATATATATATATATATAAGTATTCTGATGTGAACTCATTTCTTGAGGAATTGCTTAACGCAGTTTTGATTTTTGTGGTTGTCACAACCAATTACAGGTGACAGAGAGAATTCCATATTTTTTTTATCCAGCCGGTTAGATTGAAAGGATAACGGAATCATTTTGTTTACCACTGGTAACTGCCTTGTTGGTAATTACTAATTCACGTTTCAAAAGTGTATGCGTTTTCTGTAGGTGACTTGCACAATGGAGTTGTAAACTGATGCAACTCCAAATCTGTCGTAAGTGAAACAAAAGATGTGTGAGACTTTTGCAATGTAAATAAAGATATATCAGTTTTGCCTAAATTATCACTGATGGAATTTCACTACCTCATATTGAAATCTAGTTATCTTCCATCAAATACGAACCAAAGTATTTTTTGTTTTTTTTAATATTTCAAGGGTTAAATGTTCACTTCTGAATTACCGCAGTGCAGAAGTCACCTAGATTTATGTCGCCATGTAATTTTCCCAACTATGTTTGAACGTAAATCACGCTGCTTACTCCTGTTCATAAAAAAGCGCAAAAGGCATTTAAAGAATTGCCAAAGGGCAGAGTAATAAAATCGTGAACTGTCATTGCAAGAAAATATGAATTAATATAGGTAACGAATGCAACGTAGCGTTTTATCATTACACATGCCGAAAGATTTCTCTTGAAATATCGTCCTCATTTCAGTAAATTCAAAGTGGATGCACGTTCAAGTTGGTCGAGATTTTCTGGTGTAAATATTGGGGGCAATTAAGACTGACTTTCCTGGAAAGCCAAAAATGCTCTATGATTTGATATATATATATATATATATATATATATATATATATATATATATATATATATATATATATATATATATATATATATATGTATATATATATATATATATATGTGTGTGTGTGTGTGTGTGTATATATATATACATACATACATATATATATCTATATATATATATAATGTGTGTGTGTTTGTAATGCGTGTACATATGAGAGGGTATGTGTATTAAAACGCATATTGATCGAAGAGTTGAAACGGTATTCCCTGCTATTTTCATCTTTAAATTCACTCTATACTCCCCTTGGGCTTCTGTGACCCTATCGATCGCTACTGAAATATGATACAAGAATTAGAGATTCTTTGGATAATTACAAACTGCGGAAGTTGTTAACGTAAAGAGAAATGAAATGTTAAGCTAAGGACTGTCACGCAAAGAGAAGTGTAAATAAATTGTACTCTGGAATACATGTCAAAGTACCTTTAAAGAAAAAAAAAGTCATAGAGAACATATAGTAATTTTGAAAAGTATTAGAGATTAGCCCTTTAGGAAACATTCATAAAGCAAAAAGACATCTTATACATTTTAACTTGAATTATTTGGCTTACCATATGATTTTTGCACTCTTTACTAAGGAATTTTTATTGAATTCAATGATAGTCTACAATAGCTTCTGCTAACGCACAGCCATTAAAATTAACAATTATGTTAATTTTAATTAACCTTGATTTAAATATCTAATAGTGTCAAATTTCAAATCATATTTTGTTTAAAAGGATTATACTATTTCTGCTTTGCAAATTCAGCCACCTTGTCTACACTGTAATAGTTCCAATATTACTTAATCAGCGGAAGTTATGATTAACTGCTCTGAACTACTCTAGATACTGACATTCTTTACCGGCGTCGATGACCGTTAACGATGCGACTGCAGTTTAATCTTCATAATCTAGAGATTCATCAGCAGAAATCTCACGAACAATGGGAACATTATCTCCTTTCATTATCTGCGCAAAACTCTGGACTCATCAACCCGCTTCCGATAGCAATCGAAAGGCGATGCGTATCACTGAGATTGCAGAGCCGTGATTGATTGTCCCGGAGTTGATCGGGTGAGGGACAAGATCGGCTCTACTGAGGTCGTTTCATAAAATGTTGGGAATGTTTGATCCGTGTTGAATCGAATGCGTGATGAGTTGGCACACGCAAGTGACTGATATGATAATTCTCGCTTTAATTTCCGCTTGCCTCGCCTCATTTTCTCTCTCTATCTCTCTCGCTCCCTCTTTCTCTCTCTCTCTTTTTTATTAATGGCGCTGCTTTGTGGCAGTGATACGGGATATTACACCAGTCTCTCTGGTTTGCACGTGAAGCACAAGTCCAGTCAAGTTTGCATGCGTAACACCGAATAATCTATTTTTGTTTAGATGCTATGCTAGTTTTCTTTCGATGCAAAAATATCGATCTGAACAACGTTACTTATTCGTGCAGCTTAACGTGAATTAATTGCACACACACACACACACACACACACACACACACACACACACACACATATATATATATATATATATATATATATATATATATATATATATATATTCGTGTGTGCCTACATATATTTATATATATGTGTGTCTTTGTGTTAATTAATTCACTTTAAACGGTGGTCAAGAGAATATTTTTGCATCGAAAGAAAGTCAGCATAGCATGTAAACAAATGTAGACTAGTCCGGGTGGTATGTATGAGAACTTGGTTAAAATTGTGTTGTACTTGCAAACCAAAGAGATTGAAGTAATTTCCCATATCACTGTGACAAAGTAACGACAGCCAGTGATGAATCAAATACTTGCGAATTGCAGAGAGAGAGAGAGAGAGAGAGAGAGAGAGAGAGAGAGAGAGAGAGAGAGAGAGAGAGAGAGAGGTCAGGCAAGTGGAAATTAAAGCAAGAACCTTCTGTAACCTGCGTGTGTCACCTCATCAAGCATTCAATTCAACACGGACCAAATATTCCCTGACCATTTGTGAAACGACTTCAATAGAGTTGATCTTGAGTCTCACCGGATTAATCACAACATTTCGCTAAAGGATGAAATAAGGCCGGTGTATATCGGGGGAAAATATTGAAAAATGTCATGGTTTGAAATAATTTATATTTGATTTGAATATACGCAAATAATACAGTATCAGGCTAATTATTATTATTATTATTATTATTATTATTATTATTATTATTATTATTATTATTATTATTTCCCAGCCCGAGAAGAACCCTAAAAGAGTTCAGAGGTCTGGTTAAACAAATCATTTATAACTAACTAACTATTATTATTATTATTATTATTATTATTATTATTATTATTATTATTATTATTATTATTATCATTATTGGAAAGAGAAACCCACAAGATTCTTGTGTATAACTTGTTTACTGGTAAATATTTACATATTACTTTGATCTCGAGCACTTTCAGGTCCTACCTGTGACCCTTTTTCAAGAGATGAGGTAGTCAGGCTGGTTCAAGGCGCAGCAATCTTCTGGAACTTCTTCTCCCTGTTCTGTCATTTATATGATGGCTGTCCTGGTTTCCATTCTCTTGAAAGTTGTTAATCTCCTCCTGTCGGTTTGATATCCTGATCTGATGGTCAGTGGTATTAATCCTTGTGGTATGTGAGCAGTCACCATCGGTCTGTTGGGCAGGAGACCTAACCTCCAGCTTCTTTTAATATTAAAGATCGGCGTATGGGATCTTCTGAGGTAAATCCTTTGTTTTCTTCTATCACTTTAATCTGTCTGATGAGTGCCCCTTCCACTACCCTCCTATGACTGATGTTATTGCTTTTGTATATAAGCTTACTGTTTTTAAAATCCATCCTATGGTCCTTTTCCCAACAGCACTCGCCTGTGAGTTGAGTTGTACTGCCCTCCTGTGTTCTTGGATTCTAGTCCTTATTCCCCTACCTGTTTCACCCAAATATTTGTCTCCACAATTGTTGCAATTAATTATGTATACTTCCCCTACATCATCTGCATTACTATCTTCTCCTTTCAATTTATTTTTACATTGTTTTTTACGGTGTTGTCAAAGGTATACACAAATTTATATTTAATTTCTTTCATTTTTTATGTAATTTGTTTCATTTTAGGCATATAAGGGAGGGAAACTATTTTCTTGTTTTCTGTATTCCATGTACTCTCTGCATTTTCCCTGTAAAAAAAATCCTCCTAGCTTTGTTGAGTGCCCTTTTTCTGAACCATTCCGGGTATGCTAATGTATCAAAGCTTTTATCAATGTAATTTATTTCTTTATCTATCTTACAAGGGTCACACGTTCTCATTGCCCTGAGAAATAAACCTGTTAGAACACCCATTTTTATATCATGACTGTGAAAAGAGAATAAATGAATATACGAGTTTGTGTGTGTGTGTGTGTGGGCTTTCTATATGTGCTGAATTCATATCCTGTTTCTTTCCTTTCTGTCAAGATGTCTAAAAAGGGCAGTTTATTATCGTTACTTTTTTCTAGAGCGAATTGGATATTGTTATCAAAACTATTGAGTTCGTCTAGAAAAGTTTCTATTTCACTTTCATCACCCTGCAGAATGGCAAAAATATCATCCACGTATCTCCACCAACCTTTCAATCTCAAGTTAGGGGCATTAATATTAGAAACTAGATTAGTCTCAAAATATTCCATATATATATTAGCAAGTATTGGTGATAATGAGGACCCCATAGCTACTCCATATTTCTGTTTGTATACTTGTCGCTCAAACGTAAAATAAGTGTCACTAACGCATAATTTGATCAACTCTAGGAAGACACTTATTTCTATTTACCTCAGAAGATCCCATAAGCCGATCTTTAATATTAAAAGAAGCTAAGATCGACCTTTCTGACCTGGAGGTTAGGTCTCCTGCCCAACAGACCGATGGTGACTACTCACATACCACAAGGATTAATACCACTGACCATCAGATCAGGATATCAAACCGACAGGAGGAGATTAACAACTCTCAAGAGAATGGAAACCAGGACAGCCATCATATAAATGACAGAACAGGGAGAAGAAGTTCCAGAAGATTTCTGGGCCTTGAACCAGCCTGACTACCTCATCTCTTGAAAAAAGGGTCACAGTTAGGACCTGAAAGTGCTCGAGATCAAAGTAATATATATGTAAATATTTACCAGTAAACAAGTTATACACAAGAATCTTGTGGGTTTCTCTTTCCATCTTCAGAAGAAAACTGAAAGAAGTTTTTGTTTTCGTATGGAACAGGCCAACAGGGGCCATTGACCTTGAAATTCATACTTCCAAAGAATAAAATGTTCATTTGTAAGAAGTAACAGAACGTGTTAGGAAATACAGAAAGAAGAAACCAGTTATAAGAAAAGAAAGAATAAATTAACAAATTAATCAATAAAGAGACAAAAATTTAAGTAAACTATAAACCACAAGAAAAATTGCTTTCGGGTAGGAATGCATAGCATCTTCGTTTGAAGTTTTGAGATTCCAGTTGTACAGCATCTTCAGGGAGACTGGTCCACAGTCTAACGGTGAACACGTAACATTTTACTTTCCCTCGGAAATATATAAAATTTTATACATTCACAATTCATATGGAGGTAATCTGTAAAATTGTTGACTGTTTATATGTTCAAAGTTTATGAGTTTTCCCTTGTGTTGGCTTTTTTTCCTTTCATAGCCATTTTTGTCTTTTTCACGCAGGGTGGATCAGCGTTACACCTTTTTTATTAATTATTTACCATTTGCCTAGTCAGAAAGTATAATCAATCAACAGGGTTAGGAATCAGCTTCACGTGAATTATAAAAGCATAAGAAATATTTACCGAAGGAAACCACAGAGTTATACGAACTCTTTCTTAGCCTGATACTATATTCTTTGCCTATTTTAAATTCATATATAAATTCCTCTCAACCCATGACTAATTCAATAGTTTCCTCTGTTAGAGACGAACCTTATTTCTTCCATTTATGAAATATACTAATATTCGGATTAGGTTCCTCTCCGTCCACATCTTTAAGTCTAATCGGCAGGAGATTCTTATATTTTATAAAAATATAGGAGGCACTCTCGTAAGTAATCCGATTAGCGGAGTCCGCTTGGCAACACACCTAATATGCTGCAAAATTCATTATTTTGCGGTAATAAGGAGCTTAACGTAATTCGAAGAGATTCTGGATTTTGTCGGCTCTTTACTACGAACCAGCCGCACTTCCTTCGCCCTGTCGCCCAAACCGTGTACATATTACTTTTATGAGAATCTGGTATATATGGGCATCTTATTGTGTAATTAATGAGATGTGTGTGTGTGTGTGTATATATATATATATATATATATATATATATATATATATATATATATATATATATATATATATATATATATATATATATATATATACACATATATATACATATACACACAAGCATTATATATATACAGTATATATATGTATGTATGTGTATATTTCAAGGCTTTGTAGCGACAAGCGTTTTCAAAATGTAGCGTGAAGGATTCGAGAAGTTAAGAGGGCCTTATTGCTATTACAATTACAAACGTATCTGGTAAGAAGTGTCCAGTAGGTTCTATATATACATATACATACACACACATACATTATATATCCATATATATACATACATATATATATATATATATATATATATATATATATATATATATATATATATATATATATATATGTGTGTGTATGTATATGTATACATATATATATATATATATATATATATATATATATATATATATATATATATATATATATAATATACATACATTATATAATATATATATATATATATATATATATATATTATGTATATATATACTGTGTATATAGTGCAATGTACTTAAAACATTTTGCTGAACATTGATGTAATATGTACATGTATAAGAACCACTTCATAATGGGTATCAATGTGCAATCGGCCTAGAAGATTGTAGTGTATTGCATACATTATGCATATTGTTGTAACATAATATAAATACGGTAATGAGAAAAAACATTGGCTGCATAATTACTTTACTTACATCGCTATTTCATTAGCAGGTTCTTATCAGTAGTAATTAAGCAAAATGGTACGATGAAATTAAATAGTGAGCTAAGAGACCTAATTAGATATCATTATTTAAGTGAATGTAGTAATGATAATTACTATTTAATAATATCTAATCAGGTTAGCAACTTTATTAGAGTTTCATTTTATGATATACGATTACAATAGGAAGTAATGTTTTACTCGAAAGTAAACTAGATTCAGTAGTCATGATAAATATAATGTAATCATTTTAACACTGAGAATGCTCCACAGGCTTTACATCATATAAGTCAAATATCACACCTCGTTTAAAGAAACCATCAAAATACTTTCAAAAATTGAAAGTATTTGTTTTTTCGTGCGTAGAGGAAATCAAAATTAATATGTTCGAAAAAGTCCAAATCGTTCTGAAAACTTGAAAGCAAAAAAAATTTCTTAATCCCTCTGCTTTATTTCATGATGTTAGCAACTGGCATTATTCAATTATAGTTTATTTACTATCTATAATTATAGTGACTATGCGTCATGACACTTCGTCCATAATATATATATATATATATATATATATATATATATATATATATATATATATATATATATATATATATATATATATATATATATATATATATATATCTATCTACATATTTATGTATATATATATTGTATATATATATATATATATATATATATATATATATATATATATATATATATATATATATATATATATATATATATATATATATATATATATATATATATATCAGTGTACCTCAGAATATCCTGCAGACTAATATTTTGATGATTCGCCTTTTATTTTTGAAGCTATGTTTTGATTAATTTTTTAAATTGAAATACACATAGAAAAGGCAACTAAAGCATCTTAGGAGCCTCATTATTTTCTTTATAATCAATATATCGCCTCAGTTAGCTGGTTCGGGTTCTCAGAGCGACACAGGAACTCTTATTCGCCTGAAATCTTTTCTCTTCCTCACAAGACGGGATTGTGAAAGTGCCCTTCCTGGCATAAGGCCGACTTTATCTATGACTCCTGACCGTATTCGTCTCTGAAACCATCTAGAACTGTATCCAGAGTTCCATACCCGACAGTTTTATTCACTTATACATTTATAGTTCCACTTATTGGTTGCCACTACGGGCAAGCTTCCGTGATGGAACAAACTGGCTTAGTCTAGAACAACCGTACCCCTCTCTGGATAATCCCAAAGTCGGTCTAATGACACATGTTTATGACCTATGTTTTCCTGGATAAAATATCCACACCAGGACTCTTATTCAGTTTCATATTACTATCTACGCTATTAATTTCAGCAAAAGATTGCTTGTAGATAAACGCTTAACCTAGCAGCAATCAACCTCCTAATTGATAAGCGCCGTAATCACTAGTACCATTATCTTTTGTATCGTAGTAGCTGACGTTATATTTATAATAGGTAACAGCAACAAAAATAAATGATTTTTAACCTAAAACGAAGAATTCCTCCAGTAAAATCGATACAAAGACAACGTTGATCTTCTGCTATCATGAATTCATCATTCATTCTGCAATCTGAAACTTATGAAGGAGTATCTGTGTTTGTGTGCATGTATGCCTGCGCGTGTGTATGTATGTGTGTGTGTGAGAGAGAGAGAGAGAGAGAGAGAGAGAGAGAGAGAGAGAGAGAGAGAGAGAGAGAGAGAATGATTCCTGTGCAGTAGATGGCTTTTAGCTCTCTAGGCGTCTCACTTTCCTACACATTAGGCCTATAGGCTTCACTAAATTTGAACCCTTTCATAACAAAAGAAACACATTGTCACCAACGTTTGGCAATTATCCACACCTACATGTTAGGAGTTTTGTAAACATTCTTCAACGTGAAATATAAAAGCTATACGTAGAAGTTCTTTACGGAAAACAACGCACACAATATCAGTGTGATTACGTCCTGTCAACAATCCCAAAGGTTGACTTGAACATTCAAGGGGGTTAAAGGTGTCAGTTATCCTGAAAGGTAAATTTTGGAGTGAAGAAATCTGTTTATTCGAGATAAAATTACTGTTAAAAGATATTTTGAAAATTTTCAAGCCGTTCCACATACATATAAGCAGAATAAAGCAATAGATATGATACACACACACACACACACACACACACACATATATATATATATATATATATATATATATATATATATATATATATATATATATATATATATATGTGTGTGTGTGTGTGTGTGTGTGTGTGTGTGTGTGTGTGTGTGTGTGTGTGTGTGTGTGTGTACATATTGACGGCATATATACAAGAAGTCCTTTTTCAAGTTACAGACTTATATGCATTGCAAAGTGAAAGACTCGTGAGTTTTCAAGTTAAGATAGAATAGGAGAAACATGAACAATGCTCGATAATAAAAGACATTATAAACATAAGGAAGTAGAAAATGCGCCGAAGTTTCTTCGGCACAATCGAGTTTCCTGTACAGCGTATAATGATTCATGAGCCGAGACCCATGAAACTTTCAGCTACGTCCCTGTGGTGGACTGGCCTATAGCGTTGCCAGACGCACGGTCATGGCTAAATTTAACCTTAAATAAAATACAACCTACTGAGGCTAGACGGCTGCAATTTGGATGTTTGATGACGGGGGTTACATGATCAACATACCAATTTGCAGCTCTCTAGCCTCAATAGCTTTTAAATCTGAGGGCGGACAGAAAATTGCGGACGGACAGACAAAGCCATCTCAATACTTTTCCTTAACAGGAAACTAAAAAGAAGCTACAGTTAAATAGTAGTACATTACATTCAGTCAGCTAGATAGGTAGGCAAATACACACACACACACACATTATATATATATATATATATATATATATATATATATATATATATATATATATATATATATATATATGTGTGTGTGTGTGTGTGTGTGTGTGTGTGTGTGTGTGTGTGTGTGTGTGTGTAGTGTAAATACTAATTTGTATTATGAAAATATAATTTCTAAATAGCGCTCAGTTTTTCAGCGAAAATTATACGAGTCCCTTTATCAATGACTAAAAAAAAAATTATTTAGGCAAGCGACAGTAGTAAAATATTAACAACACTTCAGGCTTCTCTAGCTTTCTTTTGGGTCTTTGTAAGGCGCTTTGCTAGACTCAAGAGCACTTTTGGAACGGTTCAGTAGTTCAGATGACTTGGTCGAATCAGCTGTATCCAACATTTATTCTCTGGTGAAATTCTGCAAATTGCTTCTCGATTACTTTGAACTGCCATCATAGGCGGCATACAATAAATTCATTTGTCACTTCAACGCTTTCCATTTTGTGCTCCTTCATGATCGAGTAGATCAAAGCCACGCCAATAGATCTCAATCTCTTCGCATGTTTTACTTGTACTAAAATGTGCAACTGACTTCAGGTGCCTCCATCACGACCAGTGACCAGACTCATTACTATAAGAAGAAAAAGAAAAATTAATACTGTTTGAAAGATTAGTATCTCTCCCGCGAGAAGTGGATAGGCGCCAATTATCTGTGCCGATAACTAATGAAAGTAGTATATTATATATATATATATATATATATATATATATATATATATATATATATATATATATATATATATATATATATGAATGAATATGTGTATATATGTACAATATATGTATGTAGTTATGTATATATATATATATATATATATATATATATATATATATATATATATATATATATATATATATATATATATATATATATATATATATATATATATATGTATGTGTGTATGAGTTGTGTGTGTGTGCGCGTGTAGGTGTGTATGTGTTCTGTGTACGTTCACAGAAACATTACGCTGTTTTGTATTTGAATTTCCCCTTCAGCGCCTATCAAATAACTTACAACACGCTCACCTGTCAGAAAAAATATTGCTTGTTATGCCCCATCAACGACGCTAAAAATATTCCGACTGCCATTGTAAATATGACCAGAATGTGATGCCAGCTGCTCGATTTCTAGAGGCTATATAAATCCAAATCCCCGGAGGAAAAAAGAAAAGGGATTCAAGGATTTAAAGGCGTATTTGGGATTTTGTAACGCGGCCTTTAACTTGAACAGAATTTTTATTTCTGT
Source organism: Macrobrachium rosenbergii (assembly GCF_040412425.1). Taxonomy (NCBI): domain Eukaryota; kingdom Metazoa; phylum Arthropoda; class Malacostraca; order Decapoda; family Palaemonidae; genus Macrobrachium; species Macrobrachium rosenbergii. The sequence goes on from NC_089758.1 coordinate 16,637,760, forward strand.
TGTTTTTACTCAACGATGAAAAATTAAGTTCATTATATCTCAGTGTCTGGATTTGTTAAGCTGATTATTACTAATGTCATTGTTATTTCATCATTTAAGAAGACCGATGAATCACATTTCTCTACTTGATAGACTTGTCTCAAATAAAAGGTGAAGATTGAAGTAAGGTAATGTTAAAGAAGTCGGACAACTCAGCTTGGAACAAACCAGAGGAACGGGTACCAAGTAAGAGACAAAAAACGTGACAGCTCTGGCCCTCGCAAGGCACACTGTAAGCGTTAACAACCCACTGGAGACTGGTAAAGCTGCGCAACTTGAGATCTGGTTAGTCCTTGGTCAGGTGACCATCCTTTGAGCTAGTTGCTATTATCTCATTAACTTCTGCGAATTACCGAAATCTTCCACAGATCTTGGGAGTCCAGGCGAGCGTTAACGAGCTTTCATGCACACTAGAGTAAGCTTCTGAAAGGTTATGTACTATGTAACTTGGAAATTTAATAGTTGATTAGGTTATGTTGTGACTTCTTTATTTTTTTGTAGATTTCCCAATTCAATAAAATCGTTATGATATTCAGCGACGGGATATAAAAGTAGTGGATTATCATTTCTTCAAATTTTGGATACAGTTACAATTGATTTATCAAGTTTTTTGAAAAATAACTTTGCTTCGCAATACAGGGAAAGACTTTAAACTTGACGTACACTAATTTTGACTCTAAAATGGTCACTTCAACCATGATTTTGCATCGTCATTAACAAAAACCAAGTATTCTGCTTATAAATTTTCAGTGCTAAAATAGTGAACAATTTAGGGATCGAAAACTAGATTTCTGTTTGATATTCTTTTACAATCTGAATAATGAGTTGCAAATGAAGGAAAATGGATTATTACTTGGTTTTGACTCTAACAAACGTACGAAAAAATATTACATGACAGACTTTGCATCGGGCAATAGTGGATAGTGTATACCATAAATAGATGTATACATATTTGGAAAATTCTGAAAATTATTTGGGATTCCTTGATCTATGTTCATTTTACTTCATTTCTCGGACATATCACTTAATATTTACTCCATATTAAGTGCAGAATCAGATTAATTTCTTTAAATACACACGCACGCACTCGTTTGTGTATATATACATATATATATATATATATATATATATATATATATATATATATATATATATATATATATATATATATATATATATATATATATATATATATATATATATATATATATATATATATATATATATATGAATAATCAACACACAATCACGTGTGGAACAGAAATAAATTTCTGACTCACATCGGGATCGAACCCAGGTCTTTTATTGAAAGGGAAGGGCGCTGCCCACTAGGCCATACAAGTCTAAAAGAAGTTGGAACCTGAGAGCAACTGCACCCAAGGAATTACCTGGGCATGTTAACTGCTTGCGTACCAGCGAGTTTTTCCCAACTTCCCGACTCAGCAATGACCCAGTTGACAGCATACAAGTCTTGCCTTTCAATTGAAAGACCTGGGTTCGATCCTGATGTGAGTCAGAAATTTATTTCTGTTCCACACGTGATTGTGTGTTGATTATTTCTATCTTATTCACTCAGAAGGGATAATTCGAATGAATTTCTGTCAGTCGGGTCATTGCTGAATCGGGAAGTTGGGGAAAACTCACTGGTATGCAAGCAGTCAGCATGCCCAGGTAAATCCTTGGGTGCAGTTGCTCTCAGGTTCCAACTTCTTTTAGACTTGTATGGCCTAGTGGACAGCGCCCTTCCCTTTCAATTGAAAGACCTGTGTTCGATCCTGATGTGAGTCAGAAATTTATATATATATATATATATATATATATATATATATATATATATATATATATATATATATATGTGTGTGTGTGTGTGTGTGTGTGTGTGTGTGTACGAGTAATATGTGTGTGGGGTAAATGCATTTTAATCCACCCTCAGAGATTCAATTCATTTTCCTTATCGGTTCCTTTCGATTTCACATATTTAATAATGATTATATTAGCAGTTATTTTGACATTAAAAAAAGCCATCGTATGTTTGGTTTCTCCTGGAGATTCTCACGTCACCGTTCTTTGTTGGTGCCCGTTGTCGCATGCATAATTTATTTCATGATAACCGCCAGCTAATGATATCTGCACTCATTCTTTTTCTTCACGTCCTTTCTTTGGAGCGTTCCAGCACAGAGACATTAATAATGAAAGCAGTAAGTACAAGGGATAGAATGTAATTTACTTTTGGCTTATCACCAGTTTATTGAATATTGCTTGTCGCAGGTAAGGGATCTAAATGAAAGTAAATGTGGCTCACTGATGCTCTGTTTGACAGATGATTTTTGGCTTGTAAAAATATAAGACATTTTCTGATTGATGTTCGCTTTGTAGTAACTATCTATCATCTTATCACATTATATATATATATATATATATATATATATATATATATATATATATAAGACATTTTCTGATTGATGTTCGCTTTGTAGTAACTATCTATCATCTTATCACATTATATATATATATATATATATATATATATATATATATATATATATATATATATATATGTGTGTGTGTGTGTGTGTGTTTGTGTGTGTGTATATATATATATATATATTTATATATATATATATATATATATATATTCTATTTTATTAAACTTTAATAGTGTTATGGATGCCATATCATTTATAAAAGAAAGGTGATTTTCAAGTTCATCATTACGACGTGATTATTGCACAAAAAGAAAAGCAGCTCATGTACGTAACGTCCCCCACTTACTAAACGTATTTATCGACATAAGGCTAAATGACCGACTCACCCATTACGACTCTACCTGAAAGAAAATGAAGCTTCCTAATAAAGCCGGGAAATTAACACTTCATTGCAGGGCAGTTGTGTTTAAATCTGTGCTGTTGTAACAAACAGAAATGGAGTGGCTAGCGCGTCATCCAGTCAAATCTTGCCGTCCTTCTCAGAGAGTAAAGAAGAAAATGCTCATTGTTCGCGTAAAGCTTCTGAAAAGTAAAGGCGCCGCCAGTAAAATATCTTGAATTGGCCATTATATTTGCGGGCTTTCAATTTGGTATTGAACCCAAACCTCAGTGAGTTAACTTGCCAAGGGAGACGACACTGGATGGCCCTATATTGCTCTGACGATATTTAAATACAACATAAAAAGAATGAAAGCCCAATTAAGCTTCTCTTTTGTAAATAACTCGCGTCTTCGTTTACTTCAACAGCAAAAAACGGCTGATTTTTAATAGTTGATGTCAGGTCTCAAAAGCGATATAGACTGCACGCGAGATTTTTACACGTTTCATTTATTTTGTGGTCTTGAATTGCTGTCTTCCAAGCTCTTAATGCCAGTCTTTATTAGTGTGTATCCTAACTATTCCCTAGATCGTTGTAACACTGAATTTTTGCTCAATATCAAGATCTAAATGAAACTTATATTTAATCACATCACTGAGATATCGGAATATACTCATACATACTTGTTTTCACATTTGAACTATATTAATTTATAGCTCATAGCAATTAAATGAATATTTAAAAAAAAACTATAAAGGCATTAAAGTAGTCTTTATGGGGTTTAAAAACTTGTTACGTCAGTCACGTGTCTTTTTTGTTTACTCTCTGACATCAAAAGTCATAATGTAAAACAATACCTTGATGTATTTTTAGCAGAAGTCAATAATTACACCGTTTAAAGGTTACATTTCAGTATAACTTACCCATCAAGTAGGAGTTAACGAGTAATACGCCCAAAATCAGATTTGAGTTTCTGTTATACCTTTAAAATCAAACCTGTGTTATTGCAGTACTTCTTAAATCACTTCTAAAATTCATCTTTAGTAACTAGAATATCCCCAGACTAGCGTATTGATGAGCCTGTAACATAGGTTGCTCTGTTTAAAAAGTGCAGTTTTAGTATAACTATAGTTATTTTATAACTGTAATTGACATTAACCTTTAATAATTGTGATTAGAGAAGAGGAGTATTGGCTCTATAAAGATTATAACAAAATATAGTATTAATTTTTCATCAAATTTCCGTCAGATATTACCAGTAATTATAACATCGTAAGAACATTACAAAGGAAGATCTCATTAGTGTCTATAGCATTACTGAGTAGCTGTACATTTCAGTAACATTTAAATCTGCAATGCTCATGTGATGATCATTATTTGAATATAAGACATTCAGAATTCAGTTTCATCTGCTTTGGTAAACTATAAAAACCACTTGACATTTTGATGAGTAAAATCTCTCTCTCTCTCTCTCTCTCTCTCTCTCTCTCTCTCTCTCTCTCTCTCTCTCTCTCTCTCTCTCTGAGTTCCTCGTTGGGTGAGTGGGTTCCGTTCTCAGCTAGCACTCTGCTGGTCGCGAGTTCGAATCTCCGACCGGCCAATGAAGAATAAGAGGAATTTATTTCTGGTGATAAAAATTAATTTCTCGCTATAATGTGGTTCGGATTCCACAATAAGCTGTAGGTTCCGTTGCTAGGTAACCAATTGGTTCTTAGCCACGTAAAATAAATCTAATCCTCCAGGCAAGCCCTAGGAGAGCTGTTAATCAGCTCAGTGGTCTGGTTAAACTAAGGTAGGCTATACTTAACTTCAGCCCTTAGCTGCAGACCCCCCTTCATTGCTTTTACTGTACCTCCATTCATATTCTATTTCTTCCATCTTTCCACTCTCTCTCTCTCTCTCTCTCTCTCTCTCTCTCTCTCTCTCTCTCTCAGCAGCTTCTGATGATTGAGAGCAGTCCCTTGTTTGAAACTACACAAAAATTCCTCCAACGCTTGATGTATTCATATACAGTTATTATTTCATAGTTATATATTCTACAATTATTATTCTTAAACTTACAGGTGGTATAATTATTGTAGTCTAAGAGAACAAGTTCTAGCTGCGTAAAACACATTTATTTTAAGTAAAGAAAGAAACAGAGAATACTTAAATAATTACAAACCTGTCTAATGCATACTGGCACTAGTCACTGTAAACCATATTATTTATTAACAACACTTTTAAATTGTAGATAACCGGCCACCCGCCTGAAATAAATAGTAACTTCGAACATGATAAAGAAATCATTCCATCAAAAGAGACATAGAAATAATTTCGGGATTAAAATGTCCATTACTTTTTTATCAATAGCAATCCCCTTATTCATTATTCTTTTAATGACAACCTTTCATCAAATGTGTTTGTAAATTTATTTTTCCATATTATTTCTCGAAGTTTATTGTCTAAGTGTTTAGGCATGACTGCATATATATATATATATATATATATATATATATATATATATATATATATATATATATATATATATATATATATATATATAGATAGATAGATAGATAGATAGATAGATAGATAAATAGACAGACACACATGCACACACTTCGACACACACACACATACATACATGCATATAATATATATATATATATATATATATATATATATATATATATATATATGTATGTATGTATGTATATACTGTATATGTATATATATATATGTATATACTGTATATGTATATATATAAGTATATATATATATATATATATATATATATATGTGTGTGTGTGTGTGTGTGTGTGTGTGTGTGTGTGTGTGTGTGTGTGTGTATATACGAGTACATATACAGTATGTGTGCATGTGCTTTGTAACGTGTATATGACGTATGGTCCAACTAACCCCAAGGTCCCTTCCATTTTGTGTCCTTGGTACCACTGAAAGCTATTTGAATGCTGTTTATCTATTTCCTAGACTACCGACACAATAAAGGAATGGTTACCTTTCATCTCACTGGAAAAGACCTCCTACGATATTTAGAGGCATTCCCCTTTATAGAGACTAATATTCCTTTGGATATGCCACAATAGTATCCTAAGCTCCCTAGTGTTATGTACAGCCTACTAAAACCGGATTATATTTTAACTAAAGATTGACTGACCTTAGGGATACGTAGTACATATGGAGAAACGGTAAAGAAAAAGGTTGGTGGTTAGTGTTTGACTCACAAAATGTACAAGGGATACGGAATAGGCCTGGAGAGCGATGGATAGGAAATGTGTAAAAGAGTTGGAACAGAGAATCCAGGAAGCACGAGAAAGCAAGAAAAATAATTTGATAGCGCAGTTTGCCTATTGGCGTCGAGGTGATGCTGATATGCCCGCTGTATGTTGTGCAAAAGACGACTAGGCTTTACACACAGGGTTTACAGTCCATGATGGAAAAATTAAATGATGAACTGATGAACGTTGCAGTGCATTTTGTATTTTTTAATTGCCTGAGCCACCCATATTATGAAAAAGTTATTAATAGGAACAAAATATATTTTTAAGCAAGGTCATATCCGTACGCCTGCTTAATTACTTGAAAGGATATGCCTGAGGATCGATTTATGCACACTGCTACCGTAGA
>NC_089758.1:16649233-16671733 GCF_040412425.1 Macrobrachium rosenbergii
AATAAGATGCATTGCGGAAAATCCGAAATGAACATTGCTCTGCATAATTAAGAAAACTAGTAAAGAACTCGCTGAGTTGGTGCAGATGGAATGGCATCAAAAGTGCTTTCGTGAGAAAAAAACAAAATTTAATTAACATGACATTAAATTACACTAGATTATTTCTTACTGGAAACCCTAGGCATACTTCAGAGACAAGTACACTTATTGTTAGATTATTATTAATTTAGCTTTTATCTGTAGAAAATTGTCTTCGTTACAGCGAAATGGCAAATGTAAATACAATGTACAAATAGATAGGTAGATAGGTAAATAGAATTGACGAGGGAAAAAAATAGACAAATAGACAGGCAAATACGGAAAGACGAAATAAAACGAGAATAATGATACTAACAATATACAGAATTATATCCTCACATTCCTTTGAATATTTCAGAAGTAAAAATAGGGAACACAAGTCAAAAAAAAAAAAAGAATTAAGGCGCCGTGTGAATAATAAAAGGTTAACGCGTAGAAACCTTCTTTCTAGTTAATCTCTCATTACCTGTTACTTCCTAGGGAACCAAGGCTGACATTTTTATGAGGAAGCTGCCCTTTCCCTGACGACTTTTAGTTTTCTGTAAAAGAAAACTATTATGCCGGCTTTGTCTATCCGTCCGCACTTTTTCTTTCCGCCTTCAGATCTTAAAAACTACTGAGGCTAGAGGGCTGCAAATTGGTATGTTCATCATCCACCCTCCAATCATCAAACATACCAAATTGCAGCCCACTAGCCTCAGTAATTTATTATTTCATTTAAGGTTAAAGTTAGCCATAATCGTGCTTCTGACCACGATATAGTACAGGCCACCATCGGGCCGTGGTTAAAATTTCACAGGCCGCGGCTCATACAGCATTATACCGAGACCACCGAAAGATAGATCTGTTTTCGGTGGCTGTACAGAAAACTCGATCGCGCCGAGGAAACTTCGGCGCATTTTTTACTTGTTTATTGTAAACTGTGATTAGGTTACTTTTTTTGAATTTGTCTTACCTCTGACTTTGTGGAATCTTTTCCCTCTAACTCAGTTTAAGTCGAAGCGAAGGTTCTTTCCTTACAAGAGACGTTCATTGACGTTATCATCCTCTCTCTCTCTCTCTCTCTCTCTCTCTCTCTCTCTCTCTCTCTCTCTCTCTCTCTCTCTCTCTCTCTCCCCCTTTCAGTGATTCAGTATAGTTTGACGATTCTTCATCTATAGAGTAACCAGTTTTCAAACATTTTATTCTCACTCGTGTTGTTACTCCTAACCCTTAAGCAATATAGTGCCACTTCTCATTCTCTTTATTACCACTCCCAGTTCATTTTAGTTCCTCCTCTGATTTTTATTTATTCAGCTGTAAAATCTTTATATCTTCACGAACAATCGCTATTTTCATTTAAAATCCTCTTTTGGTTAATCATATGTTTGCTACAATCCTTATTTTTAATTTGACTTCCAGTCCTCTTGAGCAGGACTTCCAATCTTTAGTGGAACTTCTAATGCTCACTTCCCATTTGCAATGCTCTTTACCGTCGGTCTATATTCTCTTTTAAGTTACATAGACAGATAGACAGACAGATAGATACGGAGCCAAGCGGACACTGAAAAAAAAAAAACCAGACGCGCAAATATTAATCAAAGTTAGATTTTTAACCAATACTATCCGCTGATCCGTACTCGTACTCGAAAAACTCCAGACGGAATATATACGATAACAAAAGCCAGGTTCATCATGTCGACGCGAGGAAAAATGCCGAAATTAATCATCCTCTCGCTGGAAAGATTGCATTTCATCTCGACTTTACCCAGGCAACAGCGATGCAAAGTCTCGCAAATGAAAGAAGCCGGCAATGGTGATTTTTTTTTTTTAATGTAATTCTTATAAACGGGATATTTTCTTTTATTCATTTCCCAATCTGAATTTGTTTTGAGGTTAGAGCACGTCTTATACGCATGTGTGTGCGCCTAAGCTCGCACATGCACACACACACACACACAAAAAGGAACTGATTAGAGGCTAATTCTGTTTGACGAACCTCCACCCGGTTGCTAGTACTGGCCAGAAGGTTGAAAATCATACTCGTAATAAAGGATAATTTACCCTATGTTTTTGTATGGAAATGGCCTCTCACACCTTCCCGTATGAAAGTTAGATATGTTGGCCAGCTGATCAGGTGAAAAACGCCATTTTCAAAAGTTGTGGCGAGAGCTCCTTCTGATGCTGAACGCCTCTGATGCATTGGGAAAGAGTAGATGGAAGAATAAGATGAATGCCATGAATTATGGGAAAAATAATAACTGGAGATATATTTCATCCGTTCATTGCCAGACTGAAAGTGAAAGTGTTTGGCAGTTATAATGGGAGTGGAAGTGAACAGAATGTAGCCATAAATTTAATTTTGAGATGTAAAAATAAGTTAAGTATACCTTAGTTTAACCAGACCACTGAGCTGATTAACAGCTCTCCTAGGGCTGCCCCGAAGGATTAGACTTATTTTACGTGGCTAAGAACCAACTGGTTACCTAGCAACGGGACCTACAGCTTATTGTGGAATGTAAGTTCGGTAAGAAAGAAATGAAAGCAGGACATGAGAGGAAAAAGAAATGTGCACTAGGATTAAAAAACACACAAAAAAAAATAAATGCGGAGAACGAAGGGTTGAAATAGTGAAGAATGTACACTAGAAATCAAATATCAAGCTAAACAAAATGCGATATAAATTAAAATAGATCAGCATTGTAAGTTGCTTTGGTCACGTTTAGAGAATAGAGAAGGCTTGGTTAATGAAATGGTTTATAATTCAAAAGTTCTGGGAGGGATGACGAAAGGGAGAGAGAGTGTTGATTACATGAAGCGGAAGAGGTGCTGAAACGGGAATGCCTTCATATCATAGTAAAGTGGTGCAGTTTATATAGAGGGAGTAGACAAGCTGATAAAGAGCCCACTGTCTGTGTCTATGAAGCTGCTGACGCTGCGGTGGCTTTATGCACTGGGGGTCAACCTCGAATCAGCATATAGTAGCTATATGGTTGAATATTTTTATTTTGCTGTCCCATGGAATTCGTTCTCTTTTTTATGGAAAACGGCACATTAGTTAATGTATATGTACAGTAGGCTATGTATGTGTATATATATATTACATATATATATATATATATATATATATATATATATATATATATATATATATATATATATATATATGTATGTATGTGTACATTTATGTATATATATGTATGTATACATTTATGTATATATATTATATATATATATATATATATATATATATATATATATATATATATATATATATATATATATATATATATATATATATATATATATATATATATATATATATATATATATATATATATATATATATATACATATATGTATAGTATATATATATATATATATATACCATTATTTGAGCATATGTGTATTATACAACATTATACACCTCTCTCTCTCTCTCTCTCTCTCTCTCTCTCTCTCTCTCTCTCTCTCTCTCTCTCTCTCTCTCTCTCTCTCTCAGTTGTAGCTTTCAATGAGCACTCTTAAGGCATTTCTTTTCTAGTATTCTAGCGATATATATATATATATATATATATATATATATATATATATATATATATATACATATATATATACATCTATATATCCGCTGGAATACTAGAAAAGAAATGCCTTAATAGTGCTCAATGAAAGCTACAACTGAAAGAGAGAGAGAGAGAGAGAGAGAGAGAGAGAGAGAGAGAGAGAGAGAGAGAGAGAGAGAGAGGTGTATAATGTTGTATAAAAACACATACGCCCAAATAATGGTATATTCAGTGACAGCGTTTGCATGGTACATCGAGTTTAGCATACATAATACATTTTTATTTCCTAACAATAATAATAATATGCAAAATATAATATTCTATCCACGTGGAAGCTTAGACTAATCCCAATGTAAATATTTATTTTAATTGTAATAGCTCAGTTTTGAACGCAAGGCAGCGGAAATCTCAGTTTAATACATTCAAATAATTTTCTGACTCGTTGATGCCCTACTTATTCTTAATAGAGGTTGATTTCCAAACAATAAATTTGATACTAATCAGCTCAGATTACTATTATAGGCGGGATATTTTTTATATGATGTTGCAAGAATATTAATGAGCTTTTAAACCCAAAAAAAAGTAATTCAAGCTGAAAAAATTGAGCTCCAGGACCTGTTTTTCAATCAGCACAAATTTACAAAGGTCATATTTTTTAATAATTTAGTTGTGTGTCAGAAAGTGTGGTAATAAATTTGTTACTTTGATCATGAATGGAAAGATGGGTGTGTAGGCGCGGGGCGGGGGAGGTTACTTTTCAAGCGTCTTTCCCGTCTTTTATTTAAGTGTCTCTTGGTCTCGTAGTCGGTGGGGTATGAGGCTGAACGAAAATATTGTTGATTAGTAGATCTCATACTCATTTTCCACTCCATCCTCCCTTTCAGGTTGATGGGACTCTGTTAAATGAGTCTGAAGTTTTAACTATACATGGTGTAACTTGTGACTCACATCTTACTTTTGAGAAACACCCTGATGGAAGTGTCAGCAAATGCCACACAAAAGTTAGGTATTGTACGTAAGGCCTCATATATTCATAACAGTGATCAAATCAATGGAAACTTTTTTAGGTCATTTATCAATCCTTTACTGGAATACTGTTCTCCGGTGTGGATAACTGCCTCTGCCAGAGATTTATCTCTATTAGACAGAGTGGTTCTTGGTGGTAGGTGCTTTTTCCTAACATTAGCAGTTATGATTTGGACCATCGCCGGATGGGTTCTTGTTTGTCAGTCTTTCGGAAGTTGAACTTTAACAGAGAACTTTCACATCCAGAACTAATCCTTGACTCCCTTTCCTGCCGAGAGCAACCAGATTTGCAGAACAGCAGCACCAGTATGCAGTATGTGTGCCTCTCTGTCGAATTCTCAGTTCCAGAGGTCCTTTATTTCTCACACCGTTGGACTGTGGAACTGTCTCCCTGAGGGCGTTGTGCATTTGGAACCTCAAAAGTTCAAGCGAAGATGCAATGCATTACTGCCCTAAGGCAGTTCTCCTTGTGTTTTATAACTTGCTTATATTTTAATAGATTTACTTATTAATTTTTTAATTTTTTTCTAATAACTGAACTCTTCTTTCTGTGTTTCTTATTACCTTCCAACTTCTTTCAAAGCTTGACTTTCATTTCAATGGCCCTTGTGAGCTTGTTCCATATGAATAGGGTTCATCTGAATAATAATGCAATAGCAACCATTTCTTCCAAGTTTTCACGTTTTATTCTGAGAGAGAATTCCTTGTCCTTAATAAGAATCTTGCGAGGTATGGAAATGAGACTTGATGGACTAATTACCTCTCGCTAACCAATTTTTAAGTTACACCTCATTGGATTTTTAAAGGATAATCGATGGGAGGGGGCGAAAATTGCAGCATCCTCATGGGTAGGGGACTATCATTGATCATTTAAGTTACGGTTGGATGTATCAACCACTACATGGGGTTGTATGTCGAAACGTAAAATTAGGTATTAGGTAGGTACGGTAAGATTAGGTTAGAAAAGGCTAGGTAAGATTAGGTTAACTTAGGGATTTTGTCGGAACTCGTTTCTAGTATTCTTTAAAATATTATAGCATTTTTTAACCTCTTCAGATATTAACGCTTCACATAAATGAAAGGTATCTCAGGAATTTAAGGATTTGATTTGTCTTGTGTAAGTGAATAGACTGTGGATCTAGATGTAGTGGGATGGTTAGACATTACACATTATCTGAAATGAATTTCTGTTTTCTAACTATTTAAAACAAGGTTCTGAAGAATTCCAAAACTCGAATATATATTAAGATCATGTGGAGGAACGCGTAGAGTATTATACTGCAAACTACAGTTAAATGAGTGTTTGAAACAAGATATAATACTTCTGAAAGTTTTATTTCATTTTAATTTGGAGATGAATATGTCTGGAAATAATCTAGCTTATGTAATTGTAGAAAATAAGATTAGGTGAGACACAGCGAGAGACGAACAGAAAGAGGAATTAAGTGAGAAATTAAATAAATTTAGATTTTGGAACAAGGCTATCCAGTACTATATATATATATATATATATATATATATATATATATATACATACACACACATATATATATCACACACACCAGAGTTAAAGTGGGGAAATTATGGAAACAGACATTAGTCTGCTGCGAGATATCAATTTCTGTGCGATATGAATGGAACGGCGGAACAGTCGCTGAAGGTCACTCCAGGTACTGGATTACTATGCTCTCAAAGGATTAGCAACAAGGTTAATTAGCTATGAATGCTTGATAAATCCTGGGACCTCCCTTTGACCCTCTCAGTTCACTCCAGCCTTTGGCCAGATAGCGCGGACGCAGTTACACGGCTGATTGAGACGTGGAGATTGGTTTAGAGTAGATAGAGGGATTGAGATAGAGGAGGGAAGAGATAGAGGCGCAAAGAGGCAGAGAATAAAAGGGACGTGGAGATAGAGAGAAAAAGATGTTAAAAAGAACAGATTAGGACAAGGAAATGTCTTAGAATGGTTGCTTCTTAATGAAAACGTTAAAAAGAACAGATTGGGACGCAAAAATTCCTTACGGTAGTTGCGTCTTAGTGTTTGTGTGCACGAGCACTTTTCTAAAATAATTTGTCGACAAAAATCATGAATGTTGTCTAAAACAAAGATATTGCTTCACTTAAGATCATCTTTACCCCTTTCGTTTAAAAGGGGAAACGATCATTTATTTTTACTGATTTCCAATAATAGTAATTCGTTTGATTTAATTAATGATCTTAAAAGCAACAAACGGGATAGAACTCATTCTAACGGAAACAAATTCTCTTTCCTTCTCGCAATCTTGTTTGCTTCTCTCTCGCCAAAATGACAGTTTTCCTTCTACCTCACTGAGGTAAATGGAATATTGTGTATTCTTTTCTTACGTGGTCGAAAAACACACTGCTGGAATCATAGTAATTTCTCTCTCTCTCTCTCTCTCTCTCTCTCTCTCTCTCTCTCTCTCTCTCTCTCTCTCTCTCTCTCTCTCTCTCGGTGAAGGTTCTTCGTAGCAGTGGTGCTATGATCTCACAACTGAGAAGCCTCGGGTTCAATCTGAATTTCCCCCATAAAACCTATCTTGCCTTTGCAAGTACTTATGACCGCTCAACTGTTGTAGGTAACAGCCCTTGTTTTATATACATACATGCATATATATATATATATATATATATATATATATATATATATATATATATATATATATGTATATATATATATATATATATATATATATATATATATATATATATATATATATATATATGTGTGTGCGTGCTGCAGAAGCTTCTTGGTTTCAGGTATAATTTTCATAAATCAAAGCTCGTCAACATACATTCAGCACGCTCTACTTATCTTCAAGGTTGTGTCATTACAAAGCCGAAATATAAACCTTACATTATATTGTGAAGTAATTATTCACATTGTAATTGATGCTGTCAAATATTTTTCTTTACAGTTTGCATACCTGCTTAGAAGGCGTGAAATACTGCATCGCAAATACACTTAAAAAAGCAGCGCTAACTGTATCATAACCTGGCCCCTAATAGTGAGAGCGAGAGAAAACAGGTGACCCGGAGTAATTGGCTGTAAACAAATACTCGGGGGGTGTCAAGCAAATATTGGCTTCTATTTCCTTTATTTATGGCGGCAATATGCGTTTGCGCTGCAGCGATATACAATACTTTTGCATTAGTTGTTGATATACGGCGGCCATGAATCCATTGTGCTCTGCTATGATTCATGGTGCTGGGAAAACAATGGTTGGTTGAATTTCGGAAGCCGTGGCCATGATCCCGTGGAGGTCAGATCGATACGTTGGAATGCTCGCCAAAAGTCGTTCAAATGCAATTGTAGTGTAATGAGCTAGGCATTAATGTCTTTCTCTTCTAGCCATTATCGGCTCGGATCTCGCTTGCCAAAGGGAATTATACTTACTTTCAAATTTCAAGACTTTCAGAGAAAAACGTCTCCCAATAGAGGAGAACATAATGAAGTTTAAGAAATCATTATTGCTGTTTCAGTACAGATAATTCCTGATAATTGGTTAGCAAATTGTATACTCGAGTGCATCATAAAAATTAAAGACTTCATGAATATAAGAAAGCGACGACAATCAAACACACAGCCAATTTAACAGTTCGGGATCGCCCAGTATCTATTTGTTTACTGAGTAGAGAACAATTTAGTTTCACTTACATAGGTCAGAGTCCGTGAAATTCTGGATGTAGCTGTGTATGCATTGACAGCGTTTTCTATGATAATGTTCTTCGCAGAAAATTTGCACATCTAGGGAGAGGCATCAGCAAAAATATTGCAGACAAAAATCAAAACAGTTCTTTCAATAGAAAAAGAATGAAATAAAAAAATTCCTTACAGACGATCATTCCTAAAGGTTAGATTTGCATTTAATTCAACGCATTTTCGTACGCTTCAAGCATTAAAGATCTGTTTACAAGGTTACAAATTCATTTGCTGTAACCAGGTGTAATTAATATTCATTATGTAAACATGAATGTAAAATAACTTTTCCTTCTCTCCTCGATCATACTCTCACAGAAATTATTCTCCTTTTCTTATATTTTAGTCCTTTAGTATTTTATTACATATTTTTTTTCATCAAGGGTACAAGTTTGGCAAAACCAGAAACGAAGCAAGGTCACATATCTGCTGAAATTCAAAAGACCGAGAGTGAAATTGATTGTAAACATTGCGTCTTTGTGCCACATATCATTTTTATATGAGGAACGTTTAATTTCATAAATACAAGGTTCATTCTTTTACACCATCCGAGATTGGGTTATCTCATCATCATTATCTCCAGCGTCAACCCTTTCGCAAAGCAACAAATTAATATACTGCAGCATGAGCATCGCATCTCTCATTGGAGCTTTCATTTACATCTCAAAGGTACAAAATGGCCAACCTTTTCACAGGAATCGGGCATCCTCTTATCTGGCCGTTTAATCAGATGGCATCATGAAAATTCCAAGCTTTCATTTCGTGCCCGAGTGTTTTATATTTCATAATCGACGGTTTCCCAGCCTGAGTGATCATACAGGAGTCTGCGTCATTCATTGCGTGAATGAATGCGCGGGCGCACGCATGCGTAAGCACGCACAAGTACACACACACACACGTACACACTCACACTTACAGTAGTAGTCTGTATTTCATATTTTTTCTTATGAGAATGGATGAAGCAAATAGGTGCTTTCTCATACATTACTTTCTTAGTAAGTATACGTCTTATGCCTACTTAATTTTTTTCCCCTGAAGGGTTCCCTGATGTCACCTGTCACATTGCTGTCCTCCTTTTAATTTTCCCCTTTTAATTTTCTCTTTTAGATTTCCCTTTAGATTTCACTTTTAATTTTCCATTTTAATCATCCGTTGTGATTTCACCTTTAATGGTCCCTTTTAATTTTCCCTTTGATTTCACATTTAACTTTCCATTTTAATTATGCATTTTGATTTCACTTTTAACGACCCATTTTAATTTTCCCTTTGATTTCACATTTAACTTTCCATTTTAATTATCCATTTTGATTTCACTTTTAATTTTCCCTTTTAATTTCCCTTTTAATTTTCCCTTTGATTTCATATTTAACTTTCCATTTTAATTATCCATTTTGATTTCACTTTTAATTTTCCCTTTTAATTTCCCTTTTAATTTTCCCTTTGATTTCATATTTAACTTTCCATTTTAATTATCCATTTTGATTTCACTTTAAATTTTCCCTTTTAATTTTCCCTTTTAATTTTCTTTTGATTTCACATTTTTTCCATTTTAATTATCCATTTTCATTTCGCTCTAAATTTTCCCTTTTAAGTTTCCATTCCGATTTTACTTTTAATTTTCTATTTTAATTATATATCCATTTTCATTTCACTTTTAATTTACCCTTTTAGTTTTTACTTCCCTTTCATTTTTTTTTTTTTATGCCAGGCTGACCGTCTTCTCTGACGTTATTTCTCTTCAGTCTTCACCTCTCGTATAATTCATTTCAGTTTAGAAATGTAACTCACTAATAATAATAATAATAATAATAATAATAATAATAATAATAATAATAATAATATACATTAATTCATTTCAGTTTAGAAATGTGGCTCATAATAATAATAATAATAATAATAATAATAATAATAATAATAATAATAATAATAATAATATTTAAACAAGGAATTTACTGTGATACCTGCTTAAACACGCTGATGGTACCAACGCTACGGCTCCATCAACTTGGCGATGTATATGGAATGATATTTTATTAAGCAATAAACAAAGTACTTTACGAGTGATTAGACCACACACTCAAATTTGAGTGATACCGCAAAAATTGAAAAGTATTGTATGCATCTTCAAGGGCTACAAGATCAACGTAAGACTTTCATATATTCAGTACCTAGAAAATTAGCTAATGTTTTAATAAGTATTTTTGTCACTGGAAGGCAAGAGGGACACGTGTTAACTATATATATATATATATATATATATATATATATATATATATATATATATATATATATATATATATATATCATCTTTCGAACGCATACAGTGCATCGGTACCTGAAGAAGAAGACTGAGTGTTTTCGAAAGCTTATACCTTGTAAATTAAAGAATCTGGAATCTAAACCATCCCGTCTTGTTGTAGTTTAATACAATATATATATATATATATATATATATATATATATATATATATATATATATATATATATATATTTATAGATATATATATATATACATATATATATGTATTTATGTATATATATGTGTGTATATATATATACAATTATGTGTGTATGTGCGTGTGTTTGCAGCCTATATATATCAATTCGCCTTTAACTTCTCAGTCATCTTCTTTAGAAACAAGCTCATAATAATCAGGCTTTAATCCTATTTTTGCAATAAAGAAGCTTCTCAGTTTCGTAAATCCTGCTAAATCTCCAGTAAGAAGATTTTCCTTAATTTAGCTGACATCGCCGCCGTCCCCTGTCTGCTAACTGCGTATCTCATCAGTTCACTTTTATTAAGAAAAATAAGACTATTGGTTACAAAGATTTTAAATAATAATAATGATAATAATAATAGACAAAAATAATAATAATAATAATAATAATAATAATAATAATAATAATAATAATAATAATAATAATAATAACAATAATAATAATCTGCATTATTACTGTAATATCTTCTCACATTATTCAATCAAAGTTGGTTTGAAACATAAAGGCATGCTTTACTTGGTTATAATCTCGTATAATGATGTATAATGCCAGTCGAGCGATTCACGAAAATAAAAAAATGGGAATCATTAGATAAATCAGACTGATGAAATCAATGTGTATATAATATATATATATATATATATATATATATATATATATATATATATATATATATATATATATATATATATATATATATATATATATATATATATATATATATATATATATATATATATATATATATATATATATATATATATATATATACACACACACACATATTTAAGCGAGAGAGTGAAACCGAGAGAAATATATAAAAATCATTCCTATCTCTCGCTTTTCCCCAGTTACCCTTTCACGATCTCTTCCAATATTCGATTCCCCGCATTCCCGACTTCGCCCTCGAAAAACATCCGTTTCTTCGTCGATTCGTTTTCTCCCTGAACCCTTTCATCGTCTTGCGCGACTCGTTTCTGCATGTCTTTAAGCTCGTTTTTTGGCGGATTATTGATTTACTTCCATTTCGCGGACCGCTGGTTCCATCTGCTAAGGAGAATAACTTTCGGACAAACTCCCGCTTCTCATCGTTGAGCTCATTATTCCGATTAATACTCACAAAGAGATCGTTAATGGGAGAGTAATTGCTTCTACACCTGGATCGAGCAATCATTTCTTTGTTCTTCGGGGATATGTATATATATATTATATAGTGTGTGTGTGTGTGTGTATGTGTGTTTGTGAGAGAGAGAGAGAGAGAGAGTGAGTATGTGCGTGTATGTGTCCTTGTTTGTGCTTGTTTATGTAGACAGTATCTAATATTAAGTCTCGGTCAAACTCCTGCACTTTTAGGGCACACACACATACACACATATAATATATATATATATATATATATATATATATATATATATATATATATATATATATATATATATATATCCTGACATTTCTTAGAATTAGATAGACGCTAGCACGCATGCGAGCAAACGCAATTGACTGAGCGTCGCCCCGTAACTCCATCATCATAAAATGTAGCCCGTTAACAGCGCCGCTGATTAAAGATAAATATTATAAACTCCCTCTTTCCACCAATGATGATAAAAGGACGAGAGAACGCGACTTACGTTCATGAGCTGCGGCTGATGATTAGCCCCAAATTCATTGGCCCAAAACCGTTCGCATGGTTGGAGGCGATGCGTCAGACCGAGTGCCGGACCTCGATCCCTTCATTTATTCACTTCGGTTTTTCATTATCGCGTTGTCGTTGGCGGCGACGTTTGAAGGGTTAAGAGGCCCAGGTTTGTAGGGGGAGGGGGAGCGGGATCGGGTGGGGGTGTCGTTGGATAACGGATGGGGGACGTAGTGGGCAAGGAGACTGCATAAATAAGCGCGAAATTTTTTGCTAGACAACGGGAGGTAGGAAGGCGACAGAAAACGGGATTGGAATCGTAAACTGAAATATTCACGGAGATGGCAATCGTGAATTTCGAATCGTCTAAAGCGGAAAGGATTCCGTGTTCATTTTCTGAGGTGGCCAGAAATGCGTGTTCCTGAACAGTCGATGCCATAAGGAAATTGACATTTTTTAAAACTATTGTATGAAACAACGACAAGAGGCTTGCCTTTATCGGGTTAAAGCGGATACTTCCTGCAATACTACAGTGCTTGGATTGGCCTCGTCTGGCTGGTAGCGAACGCGATATTCAGGAAAATATAGCATCGCTGTTGTAAACATTTGCGTGTCAAATGTAGCAAAGAGAGCTGGGAGCAGCTTCATATTGTCATTGAGACGCCTTATCAAGATTATCTTTGAAACTTGGATTAGCCTACTATTACCTAATCAACCTTATCCAGCTAACTGGGGGTTTCGACTAAAGTCGCAATGATTTTCTTCTACGGATTGTATACAGTTCCGCTTTCTTCTTTTTTAAGAATGTGTGTGAAAAGTGAATGAAGGGTGTGAAGGGTGTTCGTATAAAATTGATTCTATTAGATATTTCATAATCTTCTGGTATATTCACTTGTAAATAAAAAAAATGTATTGTTGGTAACTAGCAAACAAAAACACTAAATTAAAAAAACTAATTTTTGAACGAGGATGGGGTATTCAAAGAAATACATGGCTGTCTTATTTCCTGTGTGCGCAATGTTCGAAGGACGAGAGATATGGACAGCTCAGTGAATTTATGTGATCCATGACCGAAAGGAAAACAGAGAGCAATAAAAAAAAGTCAATAAACAGCAGGGAATCCGGAATCCGACACTTGTGGGGAGGGGTAACGGTACTGCAGGAACTATTTTTGGCCATGGGGGAGCGAACTGTAACCGTAGGTTAGTTTGATTTGGTTTATGAAATTCTGGCTGTCAAGCCAACCCCTTTGGCACTTTCGGCCGTTCAACGCGTAAGACAATGAAAAAAATGGTGTTGGAGTAGATGGACAGCAAGATAAAGAGGCCAAGAAAATAAAGGAGATGATGATACAAAAATGGAACTGTGAGAAAACCCCACTTTTGCACTAAGAACAATGAGAGGATTTGTACAGCAAGACTGAAGAAATGGACTTGAGGTAAAAGGCTAAAAAAGTGGATGCAGCTAGGGCCGAAAAGTCCTTGCAAACAGCCTTGAGTAATGCCTACATTGCACCATGTGAGGTGCACTTACGGCACTGCTTCCCTACGGTGACCGCAGCTAAGATATATATACGAATATCTCAGATTTCTGCTGAACAGTCCCCAAGCATTGGCAATAGAGAGATTGCAGAGTTCTGCTGCTAAAGACCAGGTCAGAATGGTCTGTTGGGAAAGAGTCAGCACTCCAGGTAGTAAATGGGATGTAACATAAAGAGAGAGAGAGAGAGAGAGAGAGAGAGAGAGAGAGAGAGAGAGAGAGAAAGAGAGAGGAAAATACCCTCTGGATGCTTTTCTTTTGCAGGATTAAAGTGGAAACCATTAAAAGGTTTTTCTTCAGAAGATTGCAATATTTGGTAGAGGTTTAAAAAATGCAGTGTTTCTTTAAGTAGCAGATAAAATTTGTGTTACTATTTAGTGCACAATAAGTAGTTGGGAATATATCGTTAAGTATCCTGGTTAGAAAATGAAATATTGTTTACATTATGTCTAAAATTGTGTATATTGTCATTTCTCTTACTAACGCTTAACAATTGCTAAAAACGCACTGTAAAACAAGAAATTTGTGTCAACAACTACACAAACTGCTAATTAAAAATCCTGTTTGTAAATATACTTGGAGGCTCATTAACACTTTTAAAAGTTTTTTTTTTTAATTCTCAATTTAATTTCTTAAACTGGTTGAGCTAGATTTTAACTACCTGGCGCACGCGGTCCTTCTACCTCAAAAAAAAAAAAAAAAAAAAAAAAAAAAAAAAAAAAAAACTCTTGCACATCAGCGCAATCAGAAACCCACATCGGGACCATTACCTAGCAATATGAGAGAATATTGTTGTGCAGTTAGATCTTCTTTCTACGTTCTAATTTCGTTAAATTTGGGCTTCGAGTGCAATTAGGGGAAATAATAAAAAAAAAAAAACGTGTACGACGATGAACTCTGCAAAAAAGAAAAACTCCCAAGATAATATTCAGTTTGCTTTTATGGCCACTTCGCCCCAGCTCATAAGAGGGTGGAGGATACAAGGCGCTTTTCCTCCATTACGCGAGTGAGTTCCAACCATTATTTTTTTGTTTATTAACGTGTTTACTTGAAATGGGTTCTTAATGAGGAGCATTAAAACTGAAGACCTGTTTGCTGAAGGTAGAGCATACACACATACACACGTACACACATATAATATAATATATATATATATATATATATATATATATATATATATATATATATATATATATATATATATATATATATATATATATATATATATATATATATATATATTTATATATATATATATATATATATATATATATATATATATATATATATGTGTGTGTGTGTGTGTGTGTGTGTGTGTGTGTGTGTGTGTGTGTGTGATTAGTCGATTGATTAGTATGGTTAAGATTAATCAGCCTTAAGCTAGCATGTGTCCTCGTACAAAGGTAGCCCGTAAGTGTGGTAAGGTGTTAATGGGATTGAGATGCCTGTCGTGGACCATTTGACAAGCCCACCCAACCGACACTAATGTGATTTAGTTGATGTGTAATGCACGTGCGAATGCGGACAAAATATTTGCGATAATACGTCGTGACTATTTCCGAGAAAAAGATTTCAGATAATCCATATTTTGCATTAGCGAATGAAATATAAACAAGAACGCAATGGTCATCAGTTGTTAATCCATTAACAATATGCTCCATTAGATCCTCTCTCTCTCTCTCTCTCTCTCTCTCTCTCTCTCTCTCTCTCTCTCTCTCTCTCTCTCTCTCTCTTTAAGGGAAGGTTATTTCAAAATCTAATTTTTTTTAGTGCAGCGTTCCTCTGGGGTCTGTCTCTCCCGGTGAAGGAATTCTTTGCATTCTGTTTGTTTGTCTTGTCTTGTTTGTGTTCAAAGAAAAAAAAATAAAAGTAATGCAATTATTTATTTCCGTTTGACAGGTGTCATGCTTGAAACTAATAACTTCATTCAAAACTTATCATTTACCTAATTTACAGGAGCGTAAACTGAAGGACTGCTGACATCGAATGTTAATTTTCAGCGCCGAGGTCCAGATGAAAAAGTAGTGTTACAAGGTAAGTCGAACTTACTGTTTCAGACTTGTAGACAAGTTATATTTCTCGACGAGTTAACAAGGTTATAGTTGAATGGCAGGTTTCAGTTTTGTATTTTCATTAAAGTATAAAGATTAAGAAAAAGAGTGAAATCTCAGCTTAAAGTTAAATGTCACATATTAGAATCAAACTCGAGATCTATATCAAATACTGAACAAATTGTACTTTATAAGGTGTCGTCAAGGTGAGAGAATTGAAAAGCAAGTCATTGTACAACTTGAGCCAAGGACGTAATCAGTAAAAATTGACCTGATGATATTATTAATTAACAGCTCTTAATCATGTTCTGCAACTTTACTATAAATACTTCTAATATTTCCTCAGATAACTGGCATGTAGACATTTAATGAACATTGAATTCATCTAAAGTTGCGTAACGATTACATGGTTTAGACCAATTACTAAGTCAAGTGCGGTCATAGTTAGCCACGTTCATCTGTCAAATTATCTTCATTTAGCATAAGAGAAACGTTCTTAAAAATGTTATTTACTAAAGAATATTCTAGTCACGGAAGATCGAGGTCAAATTAGGAGTCAGGGTCAGGTTAAAAGGGAAAGAAAAACCGGTTAATAAACAGAATATAGATAATATTCTGAGTGAAATTTGATTCACATCTAGTAATCTGTATAACAATATTAGAAAAAGAATTCGAAACGTCATAACAAAAAATCTAGCAATAAAAAAGAAGGCCAAAATAAATATGAACACATGACACGGTTGTTTTGCCATGCCACTTATTTCATCTAAAAAAAAAAAAATAAATTAACTCCCAAAACGATTGATCGATTCTGCCAATATTACTAAGAATGGAATTTTCATTGACTGGAGCACAAAACTATTAGGATATAAATAGTTCGGTAAAACGAAGATTTAGTTGCACTGCCAGAAGCCTAATTATTCTTGCTATCAATTGTCATCGCTGGAAAGCATTGCTGATCTCTAGAGACTTCATTCACCTTTCAAATTGATCCGGGGACGTAAATTCACATAGAAAACAATGTAATATTGAGAATGTTATTATGTGAATAATGTTGATATCTGCACTTAGTCCGATAGACATGTAAGAGAGAGATGTTAGGCTTACGATCACATATATATATATATATATATATATATATATATATATATATATATATATATATATATATATATACACACATACAATATATATATATATATATACACATATACAAATATATATATATATATATATATATATATATATATATATATATATATATATATATATATATATATACATATATATATAATAGCTTTCCTAGGGTTTCGGATTTGTCTGTTTGTTAGCAAGTTAACCTGGCATTACGACATATCAATTAACTCCCTGACCGTTACCCATCCAAGAGATGATTAGACTCAGAGGTATTAGGCCTTTTGCATGTGCGTGAAATATTTTACATATATGTGAATGTATATTTATGACAAATTACCATATAATTTCATCTTTAGTTTTCTACAAAAGAAAACTGTTGTGCCGGCTTTGTCTGTCCGTCCGCACTTTATTCTGTCCGCACTTTTTCCGTCCGCCCTCAGATCTTAAAAACTACTGAGGCTAGAGGGCTGCAAATTGGTATGTTGATCATCCACCCTCCAGTCATCCAACATACCAAATTGCAGCCGTCTAGCCTCAGCAGTTTTTATTTTAAGGGTAAAGTTAGCCATAATCGTGCTTTTGGTAGCGATATAGGATAGGCCACCACCCGGCCTTGGTTAAAGTTTCATGGGCCGTGGCTCACATAGCATTGTACCGAGATCACCGAAAGATAGATCTGTTTTCGGTGGCCCTGATTATAAGCTGCAGCGGCTGTACAGAAAACTCGATTGCGCCGAAGAAACTTCGGCGCATTTAATTTGTTATATTTTAGTAATAATAACATCAGTATCGACCATTGAAACTTGACGCTACGAGACTGTTTGTGCCTCTTAATATATTTGTTCTCCAATCTGTGATATTTTAGTAAGATTATTCTAACTATGCCCGCTTAGGAGTCTATGAATTCATTAAAGTATGGCTAATGTGAATGGTACACTGAAAACGTGCAAAGTTTAAACCTTTGAAATGAACACTGTCACGATATTTGAGAGAAGTATTAAACAACATGGAAATTCTGTTAGCTGGGCGCGATTTTCGTGAGAAGTTCCAATAACTGCCAGAGCACTCGACACCGAAAATGTCTAAATTTCACGTGATGAAACAATACACCAAGGTAACCGCGAATCGTGAACTGAAAGGTTTCCAGTGTAATTTACACTTGAATTCATTCCATCGTAAAATAGATCATAAACAATGTTACTTACTCGTCGAAGAATTGCCCTCTACCCAGAGTACTCTTGACACGACTGAATTTTCTCACTGGAAGCATTTGGCAACTCAGTCATGAATAAGGTGCCGTGCCAGATGTCAAATTTGTCACGTGGTTCCAGTAGAAAGCATTAATACTTGTTTTTCGACTTGCGTTCCAAAGTAATGGCTTCATCATTCACAGACGAATTCTGATTTACAGCAAGACAAGTATAAAGGAGGAGAAGTTCAATGAAGAAAAAAGGTGTCTATACAAAGTGTCAAGCATAAGTAAGTATAGTCAAAGCTGAACAGAAGTGTTATCCACATTTTAAATATAAATTATACGTACAGTTTGTGCGAAAGAAATAGCCAAGCTTATAGTCATTGATGAAATGTGTGGCCATTTTCATAGCTTGAAAAATGAACAATAATCTGGTCACGATAGGAAAGTACAAACGAAGAGAAGGAAAGAGGACAGAATCAACAACGGAATAAAAAATGAACAAAATAGGAAATGCAAACGTGAGTTATAAACCAACCCCTTTATAATGGATCTCCTCCATTTGAAGTCCAGTATTGCTAAAAGTTTCCTTGCCCCTTCGCAGATGATAAAGGAGGGGCTAGTGGCTCCGTAAAGTTTTGAACGCGAAAAATTTACTGTGTAGGGGGGAAAGCGACCAGCTTTTCATCGTACCGTCGTGTTTTACTGTTATGCAGAAATGTGCGCCTGATAAATCAGCTTCGGAATTAGTTACACGTCTTTTTGCGAAGACCAGTTCAAAACAGTTTCTGACAAGCTGAGCCTCTGAATGTAAATACTGGATATGTGTGAAGAAGAATACGTTATAACCTTTTTTTTTTGGGGGGGAGTGTTGTTATAGAATAAAACCAATTCCCTTCCCAAAGTTAAGAGTGACTATTAAGTATATCAGGTAACTTACATGCATTTTCGTTTCCATTTCAGGATTTTGCTATTAACTTGTTACCATGACCACTCAGTATCAAGCATATTAAACTTCAATTTTTTTTATTCATATTATAAATTAGGTTCCTGTAAATGAATCATTTAATTTCTACTCGAGGGGTACTTCGAGTACCCATAGAATTCTCACTGTAACCCATTCTTTAGGAAAATCACCTAATATTACGTTTTGCTTTACTGGGATGTTCAAATATTAACAATGAGGCAGGGGAGAGAGAGAGAGAGAGAGAGAGAGAGAGAGAGAGAGAGAGAGAGAGAGAGAGAGAGAGAGAGAGAGAGAGAGCTGTTCGTCAAGAGCTTTGCCGTCTCACCTGTGTTTGGTGAAAAAGATCTAATCAACCTTTCAAATCCTTTTCTTGAGCATGACACACATAAACACACAATTATATTATATATATATATATATATATATATATATATATATATATATATATATATATATATATATATATATATATATATATGTATGTATATATGTATGTATGTATATATGTATGTATGTATATGTGTGTGTGTGCTTGTCTGTGTACCTGATTACTGTTCTTCCCCAAGCGCCAGCTACGAAGCAAAACAGACGACTACGCCACGTTCATAATTCACTCTTTAGGTCAACAGGAACACAATCGCTTTGACGTGCCCAATTCCTTTCTTCCTCGAAATGAAAGGAAGAGAAAGCACATAGAGAGCTTATGTAATTCGCCCACTTATCCTCAGATTCCTTAAATACTTCGTACCCAAAATGTAAAAGCCTCCTTTTATGTTTTAACCGAAAAGGTTTCAATAAGATGTCGCTAATAACATAAAGGAGTAAGTCTTCCTTACGAGGGATAATCCTCTTTTTTGTTATGAGCTTAAAGACGTGGGTGGTGAAAAGCATGACAGATTTTATGGTTCGTTTGTCGGCTTCCTTCTTTTTTACCTTTTGGATTTTACTGGGAAATATCTTGAGCAGTTATGAAAGGCTTTTCTTTTCTTTGCTTAGTGCTTAGAATATTCAAAAGGTTACTTAGTACTTTTTATTTTATATCCGCAACAATAAACCTTATGGTTGACATCCTTTTAGCTGGTAATTTTGTTGACTGATCACATGAAGGATACCACAAATATAAATTGTTCCGGATATTTACTTTAAGAAAGAAGAAACATTTTAAGCCAATAGCTTTCATAACTGAAACAGACTTATTTGTTGCTGCCTCAGCAACTCCAGTTTACATTATAAATCGTCCACCGAGGGCAGCACCACTGGCCATGAAATACGACGCTCGAAAGAAATTCCACCACATCGCATTCATATCAGCATGACAGCTTTCGCCTAAGTTTGCAACGGGGGAGGAAAGGGGAGGAAAAACGGGGAAAGATATATGTGTTTGGTACTGTTAACAGGCTTTTTGTGGAAAGCCACTATCGCGGAAAGATACCGCTGGAGCTCGAGCTCCAACTGGCAAGCAAACCGAACGAGCTGGGCGGGCGGGGTAGCAAGCAAGCAGCCCGGGACGGCTTCCACAGTTCCCAGGTTTCTAGTAGTCACCTCGGTCGAGCTCGCTCAGCTGAGCCAGTGTGCTGCCAGCCACAGGAGGATAAAGGTCACGGTGTTGTTGTACCGCTCTCCCGATCCGTGCTGACTTGACTTGCCGTGTTGCAACGGCTCTCCCTCCTGGAGGTCAAACGTTAGAACTTTTTGATAATGTCCAAAGCTGCTTTAGGCATTAATGGTTTCGATATATGGTGGATGTAAGCGAATTATCATGGATTTTAGAACCCTCTAACAGATAACGAATATCAGATTGGAACAGTCTGCCAAAAACTATTGGAGAACTTTAGTCCATTCCGAAGTTAGTTCTTGAAAAAGATGTTGGCTTTACCGTCTTGGTGCGTTGGATACATCGCTATTTTACAAGGTAATTTCTTGTTCCACGTCCATTAAGTATTTCTTTTATAAATTTATTTTCCACAGCATACAGTGAACTTTCAGTCTACAGCAAATTATGTATATGTATGTATGTGAAAGCCTTGTAAACAATACATACCTGCATTTATGCACAAATAAATTATTGCCAATGATCTTTAGTAAACATTTTGCATAGATTTGACTAAGAACTTTACGAAACGAACAACCAACACTGATTTAGTTCATGAATTTCGTGACGAAAAAATTTAAAGAGTAGATACAAATTGGATTATGTACAAAACAATGGTAAAAAAAGTATTAATAAAGTTAGTCGTAAGTTACAGACATACACAATATATATATACAGTATATATATATATATATATATATATATATATATATATATATATATATATATATATATATATATATATGTGTGTGTGTGTGTGTGTGTGTGTGTGTGTGTGTGTGTGTGTGTGCGCGTGCGTGTGTGTGTGTGTGTTTTAATGTGTGAAACTATGAAACAAAGCTGAGGAAATTCATTCCAAAGAAAGCACCTGCATTTTACTTTTCATCTATCTATCTGTTTAACTATCTGTCCTATCCACCTGCAGTAAATGAGGGAGCAAACATACAGATGATCATAAACTCATACAAATGTTAGAAAAGACTTAAAGAAAATGGACGAGAAAAGTTTCAGTCCAGCTCCCTTTCATGAAAAGCATTTTTTCATTAGCTTTTGGTATTCTAGGGCGTTAGTACAGACATAGACACAAGATCGTTCAGCGCTTATGATTGCACTAATGCTCTCTCTCTCTCTCTCTCTTTGCGCATTTTATAATACACACACACTTTAACACACATATAATATATATATATATATATATATATATATATATATATATATATATATATATATATATATATATACTTATATATATATATATATATATATATATATATGTGTGTGTGTGTGTGTGTGTGTGTGTGGGTGTGTGTGTGTCTTTCTCTCCCTCTCTCTTTTATATACATAGTATATTTTCGTGTTAGCTTGCAAGAAAACACTAACATGTATATGTATGAATTCATGTATTAGACATAAAAATCCAGATAACAAAATAGATAAACAACTTATATCTCAAATAGACACTGAGATAATGACTGATGCTAATAATAGTGTAAATATAGTTTTATTAGCTACGGTTACCGATTT
>NC_089758.1:16681733-16704233 GCF_040412425.1 Macrobrachium rosenbergii
CCATCGCGAGGCTTCCTTTTATCCCGCTCCTTCTTTATTCCTTTTCATCAAGGACCTCCTTCAGATCTGCTCCTGGTCCCTCACACTCTGTGTGATTACACCAGTCGCTAAATTGCTTCCATCCCTTCTTTATCTTCGTCTGAAGATGGTCCTCAATTTCGCTGAAGGTTTTCTGGGGTTATTGGTCTAGATTTCGAGGGCTTCCTTGCACCGCTTTTTCATTTTTTTACTGGGGGAGGAAATATTATAGAACGGTCATTATTTACAGTTATACAGAACACGAGCTGGTTACTTCTTTGTATTCGACATCAGAGAATACTAAGTCACAAATAGTCCCTGGCTCTTCCTAAAAGTATTTGAGCTAATTTTTAGTTTTCTGTAAAAGAAAACTATTGTGCCGGCTTTGTCTGTCCGTCTGCACTTTTTTCTATCCGCACTTTTTTTCTGTCTGCACTTTTCTGTCCGCCCTCAGAACTTAAAAACTACTGTGGCTAGAGGGCTGCAAATTAGTATGATGATCATCCACCCTCCAATCATCAGACATACAAAATTGCAGCCCTCTAGCCTCAGTAGTTTTTATTTCATATAAGATTAAAGTTAGCCGTAATCTTGCTTCTGGCAACGATATAGGATATGCCACCACCGGGTCGTGGTTAAATTTCATGGGCCACGACTCGTACAGCATTATACCGAGACCACCGAAAGAAAGATCTATTTTCGGTGGCCTTGATTATACGCTGTAGCGGCTGTACAGAGAACTCGACGGCGCCAAAGAAACTTCGGCGCTTTTTTTACTTGTTTTCCTATTTTAACTAGGAGGATAGTTCTATACAAAAGCACATTGTTTATTGAAACCAAGGTTATACAGAGCGCGAGTCGGTTACTTACTGATATTCGACATTAGAGAATACTAAATGGCAACTAGTCCCTGGCTCAACATAAAGGTATATCATTAAAGTTTATATTGAACTTTGAAATGAAACGACATAATATATCTTCATCATACCATCAAAGGCAATTTCTTGTTATCTGGAACGAGAGAAAGAAAGAAGTTCTCTCTCTTGGAGGTCAGAGAGGCTTCATTTTTACCAACTCCCCAACATATACGAGACCCCTTACCAGTAAAGATTGTATTAGACGGTATGCTGTGTTTGTTGGAGGCAACGAGAGCTGTATCTCACAGCCAGGTCAATCTAGAGTAATTAAATAAGTCTCCAGTCTTGAATGAAAACCGGGGTAACTGCACAAGAAAAAGTAAAATATTGCACGAAGAATTATATTTGTTATTAATTTGAGTTCTACAATCACGCCTTAGTCTTCCGGCTAAATACCGTATGCAATGTTATTCCTTCCAGTGTAGATAAGTAGAAAGTTGGTACACTTGAAAGCAGTCTAGTTTTTTGGGAAAACTATTCATATACATAAGTACACACACACATATATATGTGTATATAATTTAAATATAAATATATATGTGTGTATATATTTTATATATATATATAATATATATATATATATATATATATATATATATATATATATATATATATATATATATATATATATATATATATGTGTGTGTGTGTGTGTGTGTGTGTGTGTGTGTGTGTGTGTATACTTTTATATATATATATATATATATATATATATATATATATATATATATATATACATATATATGTAAAGTGTGCGTGCGTGTGTGTGTGTGTATATGCGAGCGTAATTACATACCTTACACAACAGAGAAGGCTACTTACGACCACTTACGAGAAAAGCTCTTTTTCCCTTTTTCTGTTTTTTTTTCCACAGTTGGAGGCTGTTGAAAACGTTAAAGAAAAAATTAGAGGAATTTGGACCCTCATTTGAGGTTGCAGGCAGGCTGAGGAGAAAACTGGAAGGAATTTGACGTTTCTTTTATCTCCTTTTTTTATGCGGGGGGAGCGCGGTGAAAACTGGTGTTTGTTTCGGCAAATTTTTGAGATTCCTTATTCCTGAGGAGGTAATTTGGCCCCGTCTCTCCTCCGTGCCCGAGGCTAATTACTCTTTTCTAAAGGAACACACGCACACACACACACATTCACAAAGACAGACAGAAGACACACACACACACATATATGTATATAAATAAAGATAAAATCCACGAAGGAAACGGAAACACTGGAGTGCTGCGAGGCCTTTCGACGCTAGGTCTTTTACTTAGCAGACTCGCAGCACTCCAGTGTTTCCTTTTCCTTCGTGGATTTTATCTATATTTATACATTCATCACGTTCCATATTTTCGTGATTCAGTTATACATATGTATATATGTATGTATGTATGTAGCCTATGTGTGTATACATAAATACATATGCATATATATATCACTATGTATGTATACATTAAATTTAAAGTTTTCTTTGTGGCTTCGAGAATTACCATTTTCTGTACAGCATTCCTTTCGGGAAGAATACTGTATTCTCTTTCCACGACATTTTATTTTTTTAACAAACTCTAACTTCTGTACTTCTGATTTTTTCTATTTTCCATATTCCATATTCCCCTTCTTTGCAAAATTTTCTCTTGACAGTAAATTTTAATTGGAAAAGTGTGAAGCTCTGAAGTGTTTTTTTTTAAGTGTTTCTCGTTATGAAAACATGTTGCTTCATTTTTTACACGCGAAAATTGAAGGTCTGATATTATTCTAGTCAAGGTGAGAGATTCGACCATTTCTCTTAATAGCTAGAAGTTGAAAATTAATATCTGTTTTTTTTTTTTTTTTTTTTTTTTGCCTCTCCTAGTGTCTTGTTTTCCCTAATTAGTTGTGATTTACGGAATCATTAGAATTTTTTGGCAAAATGCGTGTTATATTTTCATTTTTCCCTCGCGCTATTGTAGAAGACTGTACATCAGAGAGATTAGTTCAGTCTTTTTTTTTATAGTCCTATCGGTGGGTGATTTTTTCACTAAAATCCTCTTTTATTAACATTCAAAGATACGGAAATTAATCCTAATTCCGGATGCAGGTTTAACCTCGTTAAAGCGAAAAATATGGAAACATGTGGTAGTAGTTTCTCCTTTTCATGGTTTCCAGGTTGCAAGATTTCAACATTTCCTGTATATATATATATATATATATATATATATATATATATATATATATATATATATATATATGTGTGTGTGTGTGTGTGTGTGTGTGTGTACATATATATATATATATATATATATATATATATATATATATATATATATATATATATATATATATATATATATATATATATATATATATATATATATATATATATATAGGAAATCATGAAATATATATATATATATATATATATATATATATATATATATATATATATATATATACATACATATATATGTATATATGATAATACATACATATATATACAGTATATAGATATATATGTGTGTGTATGTATGTATGTCAATGTGAGCTTGTGAAAGGACATGCGTGTCTGTGCGCCCTTTTGATGAAACGAACAAAGATGCACATTCTGTAGACATCCATAACTACTGTACATGCAAGGATATAATGTGTCTGTGCTTGTACAGTTAACACAGACACAAGCGCACACACATGCACTTGCAGAGAGAGAGAGAGAGAGAGAGAGAGAGAGAGAGAGAGAGAGAGAGAGAGAAGGTTACTCCCCGGAACGATGGGAATTGTCTATCAAGAGATTTTTCACTTCGAACTTGACACGTCATCTCTTTCCCCCTTCCGTGTGGCAGGAATCATCAAATCAGAAGTTTTGGAGCAGCTTCTCCTGAAGTGCCGCAATAATTCAGAAATTCTGAAAGAGTTTCTCCTGAAGTCCCGCAGTAATTCAGGAATTTTGGAACAGCTCTTCTTGAAGTACTGCGATAATTCATTGACGGTGGAATTCTGGTTCGCCCAGGAGAGAGAAAGGAGACATCGCTGTATTTTCTCCTTACTGCTTTTAAGTAATGTGGCGTTTTATGAACCACGATTCTTTAGCTTGGTAGTCGGTATTCTCGTTTGTTATTGTGCTTGTTTATTTCCGTGTATTATCCTCGTTTATTCTGTTTATCGTTTAACCTTTTTGCTTGTTCGGAGGACATTTTGTTCCTCTCTGTATCAATTGACAATTGATTATCTTATTCTCCTATATTCCACTATCTTTCATCTTTGTTTCAACAACCAAATCTTCGGTAATAGTTCATATAACCTAACAGTAATATGAAATATTGCTTGGGCAATAGCTCATATTACCTATTCATATTCTTTCTGTATTTTTCATGTAACTATTAACTAACCTAGGCCCTCACATAACCCCCTTCTCTCATTCCTTATCGTCTTTTTAGCTCAGAAACGATTATTCCGGCCATCGTGATTCCATAATCTGCTTATCCTCAACCATTAAATAAAATAAAAACGGTATGTTTTATATCATGTTAGTTTGTTTGTCTGTTAGCGGGATTACGTGAGGAAGCCTACAAAAATAAAAGTGGATCTCGTGACTGGCTGTAAGTGATTAGGTTTTTGGAGAGGTCCGAACCTGATGAAAAGGGCGGGGGGTAGGGGGGAGCGGCGGAGGGGCGGTTATTGAGAGAGGAGGGGAGTGGGATTGGTTTTATAACTTTCTTACTCAGTAGTGACTATCCCTCTCACGTTTTTTTTTTTTTTTTTTCAGTGGATCGTCCACTGTAGGATCCTTGTACTTACTTCCTTTATTTTCTGGGTCCCTTTCTCTTGCTGTCCAACCACTCCAACTTCCCCTTTATAATTTCTTGAGCGATGCATGGCCGAAAGTGCCCCCTAGTGCTTGGTTTAATAGTTTAGATTTCATAAAATCATATTCTTTTTATTCATTATCCATACTCATTGGGTGGATTGAGAATCTGTAGAAATATATGCAATGGATTACTTTATCCCAATATATTCATTCTTTCTCTTGTTTATTCATTAGATTTTTATAAAGATATATCTCATGATTTCTGTCAGAATACAGCTAAAAATCTTTACTGTGTCCCGTGGAGTCATTTCTCAACGCAACCAGTAGATTTCTAAAATAATGTACCCGGTTTAATCTTTTTTGGCACACCAACTTAGTTAAACACACACACACACACACACACACACACACACACACATATATATATATATATATATATATGTGTGTGTGTGTGTGTGTGTATGTACTGTATATGTGTATGTATATAGTTAGCTCGTGGATCTCCCTACAAGAATAATTTCGAATAAACTGAAAACTGACGCTGTTCCCTCTGATCACGAAGAGCGTCATTGTTCATAGCAAAATCACCCCAATCACTTTACTTATGGTCCAGTTGATGAATTGATTGCACAACTGAATGGTTAACAATTATTTTCACAACGGATCATTCAGTGGGTGATTAACCAAATCTCTCTCTCTCTCTCTCTCTCTCTCTCTCTCTCTCTCTCTCTCTCTCTCTCTCTCTCTGTGTGTGGACACCAATCCAAAATCCAAATGTTCGATCAAAGATATCCTTATCACTGACGACAATCTGATCCATAAAAGTAAGGTTTCGGGAGCTTTATAAAAAGTATGTCCGCTTTTTTTATTCCTTTCAGTTTTCATATCCTTTTCTGTTACTTTCTCAGTTCTGTCACCTTCATACCAAGTAAGTGGTCTTGTTTCGAAGCAGCATTTATTCACTTCAAATGATAAAATATCAAGTGGTCATAAGAGGGAGAAAATTTTATACTTTTGCCTGCCATCATTCCGGAACTCTTGGTCTTTCAAAACCACCGCGTAGCTCCATTTATGTACAGGTGTTGAATGCTTATCTCTTTCGACAGTTTAATTAGCTGCATAAAGACCTCGCTAATTCTGTCAAGGAAGTGTTGACATATTTAGAATTCGAAATCTTATGATGTAAGTAATGTGTATCCGTAAGGCAACCTTTGACATCCAGTACCACCCAGAGATCTTCTGCTGTATTTTAAATAGAGTTACGTATATTCAGCCACCCAGCTGAGTTGACTCCGAGGTACCAATTTAGGAATGATTTTGGGACGAGATGGGCAAGATATCATCCAGTCCCTGTGACCAATGAACTGGGAATTTGATTAGAAGCCCACGTCATGGACTCAAGGGCTCAGGGCCTCTAGCAGCCACGTCCTTAGGCGCAAGGTCAGAGACTTTAGTCCTTTGTATACGGAG
Organism: Macrobrachium rosenbergii; assembly: GCF_040412425.1. NCBI lineage: Eukaryota > Metazoa > Arthropoda > Malacostraca > Decapoda > Palaemonidae > Macrobrachium > Macrobrachium rosenbergii. The sequence goes on from NC_089758.1 coordinate 16,687,911, forward strand.
TTTGCAGAGCTGGGATGACCTCTTGATTATACACTAAAGATGCCCCTTTCTTTTGTGTTGACTGATGCCTAAGAATAGGAAAACAATCCTTCGATTCTTCCTAGTTAAGTTTTTGGTGCTATTCTCCTTGACCATATTTCACACTTATGCTTGTCTGTAAAATGTAAGCCACGTTTCATACTAAGCTCCAGTATGAGTAGTATTAGTTAAATGTAAAACTTTATTTTACACTGAGGACGTCTATAGGAGGTAATAATTCTTTCATTATCACGAACTGAATAGAATCTAACGCTCTATAGGCTTGAATGCAAAAAAGCTACCCTTCTTTCATTTCCGCTTTATAGTCGCTACGCAAAAACAGACTTCCTATCGCCTTTGCAACTTCTGTCAAATGCGAATCGTTCTCCACCCCTATTTTACCTTTTGAAAAGTGTGCGTGCGGTGTACTCCTCGTTTTTTAACCTTTATCCAAATATAAAGAGAGTTTCTACATCAAACAGCAGTCAGGAAAAAACTGAAATTCACATGTGTGTTATATGACAATATTTGAAGCTTATGACTTTCATCCAGTGACCTGTGAATATTTTTTTTCTTTGCTATTTCATTCGCATCTTGCCATTCCTACTATTCTTGGCGTCTGACAGGATTAAAATTAAAGCCTGATTTAAGCAGAAAGCCAAAATTATCTTTCATTTCTTTGTTTTAAGAATGTGGTTTTGCAGAGCTGAGCCTTTGCAATGGCTTTTTTTCCTTAGCAAGAAGCACATTTAAAAGTAGATGATAGTGTTCACTACTTCGTGTTTTATTTCTTGCAATTATTCCTTCATATACAAAACAGGAAACAGAAAAAGATAGGTATTAAATCTTCAGAATGATATTTATATTTACTCTTTTATGTCATATTCCATGAAAAAGGCAATTGCTCCCCGTATTTTTTATTTTCTTTTTTTTTATTCTAATCCTTACGGACCCTCATCTTAAGTCATATACTATTAATGCTGGGAACAGCCGTATCTTTGTTGACATACCTTTAATGCCTCTGAAATCTCTTCTGAAAATGCATGCAAAAAACTGAGTGCGTGAAAAATTATTAGTGTTTCATTCTAAGTTCAATTTGTGAAAAGTACTACGTATTCCACACTCAAGTTTTACGAAACATATATTTTTCGGTTCCTTATGAATGTTTGCTCCTTTCGAACAAAACCAATAATAATAATAATAATAATAATAATAATAATAATAATAATAATAATAATAATAATAATAATATGGCGTGGAATGTGCTTACTCTTCATCAACACTAGCAAATATGTAGAAATAATAATAATAATAATAATAATAATAATAATAATAATAATAATATTAATGATGAAAATAATAATAATAATAATAATAATAATAATAATAATAATAATAATAATAATAATAATAATAATATGGTGTGGAATGTGTTCATTCTTCATCAACACTAGCAAATATAAAGAAGATAATCTATTTAAGGCTATAAATTCAACATTCTTTAAGACCCGTCTGGCGCATAAAATATGTGTTCTATTTTCTATATACAGAGCGTAATACCCTCTTCTTCACCTAGCAAACGCATGGAAATAATCTTCGCGTGAATTTTTGAAACTGCATTACATACAGTCCCCATTTGCAATTTTTTTTATTTTACAAAAGTAATCTCCATTTCACTACAGTAATCTCCACTGCGTTACCCCCAAAAAACATTTAGATAAATATAAAAGGCCCAGAAGGACTAAAAAAAAAAAGTTGGTCAAATGTTTACACGGTAATGGTAGACTTGAAAGCTTATACTGGGCTTTTGTTTACCTTTCAAATTTTCTCCGTTCTTTCTTTTTTACTGTTTCTCTTCCTCTCTTTCTTTCTTGTTTCTGCGATTCCTGGCGTTGTGCTGGATGCTACGATACTAATTTTGTTGAAATCGCCAAAATTTTGTATTGGCTAAGGTTTAGGCAGTAATTCATTATTATTATTTTTTGGGGGGGTAGTCTAGGGTGGGGTGGTGACAAGCATGAGAAGAATGGGGGGATGTTGTCGTGCCATAGTCTAGCTCATCACACGCTTATTAAAGAATGAAATATAAATTTTCTCCCTATTTTCTGGCCAGTCTTTACGTTCGAAAGAAAATTAATAATTTTGTGGCCATTTTTCTTTCCCTCCATTCGATGCACATAAAAGAAAGCAAAACAGATCAATAGACATTAAATATTTTTAATACGTGATGAGAATCAAAACAATGTATTAGAAACCCATAGTTTTCCTTGAGAAAATTTATAGTATTTGGAGGAAATAAAATTAGGAAATGGATAGATTCTTCTTATCTCATTTTCCTCACGTTCTCTTATTTACTCTCAGTGAGCCTCGGATAATAAGATCCTTTTCCTCCTGAACAGACTGATCACCTCTATAGATGTCTTATTGATTTTGTCGAGGGCGTTTTGGCCGTAATATAAGGGAATTAAGCTTAGATATTTTCATGGGGAACACACCAGCAGTAATACCGTTTTTCACTCCTTATATATACCTACAATTTGTCCTTGTTTCGACTTTGTAAAGTATATACAGTGTTCTTCTACCTTTAATTTTATCTAATACACAAAAAATATATAAAACTACTCGACGAAAAGACCAGAGTTCACACATTAGTTCTGAGTTAGTGAAAACTGAAGTCCACGAACTTTTTATCTCTGTTATTTCATTCACATTTCTCATTCCTTCAACACCTGTTATTTTACCGAGGCAGATTACCATCGCCCAAACCTCGGTCATCTTTTAATTTTCTCTGTTGCTACGGCCTTGAGCTGCAGGTGAATTTTTTCTCACTGTTTTACATTTTCCTTCTGCCCGAGACTTAATTCGTCACAATATTACTTTTGCATTAAACTGAATTGCAGATTATTTATTTTTAATTTTCTTTTCGTTGGAACCGTTCTGAAGATTTTTATTTTTGCTTAGGAAAAAACAAAGAGCGTTTGAATATATTCGGCTTTTCTGTTTTATTCACCGCCGTTCGTCCTTTACGTCTAAATAAAAAAAAAAAGCTCAAGAAAAAATAAATACAGCCAGTCTTCAAGAGATTATAAGTGATATTTCGTCGTTCTCTGTATTTTAGTCGGTAAATTTCCGCTACATCAAGTTTAAGAAAAAGGCAAGAGTTCCTTTCCCTTCGTAATATTTTCTTTTAAATTCTCACCTTGGAATGACCTTTTCTGAGGTCATATGCCCTTGATACAAGTGATGATTTCTTCTTCCTCGTTGACATTGTTTCAGTACTTGAGGAGTTATTACCTCTTATATCAATGTGGTCTCTGGGTATGAAAATGAATAACATTTAATGCATATTTGAAATCATAGAATTTTCTGTAATACATGTTGCCAAATCAGTTTATTGTATACAGTTTTTAAATTTTATTCTTTGGTTTTATTTGATTATTTATTTTTTTATTTTTTCACTCCTCTCTCGTTTTCTCTCATTGGTGTTTCATTCTCTGTAGACCTGCTTTGCAAGTCAAAGGCCTTTTAGGCTCATTCTGTTTATATAGATTGTTCCTCTTAAATTCTGTAGTTAGGCTCTTAGAAAATTCTCAGTACTTAACTATTATGTAGTTCCTTTTTACTCTCTCTACTGCTAATGATATTTTTAATATTAATGTGGCCTTCAGGTGATTGTGATATTTCCTAAACTACCCTCAGCACCGGGTAATTGCGTATAAATGATCTACAGCGTCTGGCTACAAACAGAAAACAGTTTTAGACACATCGAGCTTGGTATACTTGTGGTGTAAACAATGACGGCACTAATATAGATATATATTATGCAGTTACAGTGTAGTTCTAATAAATCAATATATTAAGCTACTCTGCATTTCATTTTATGAGTCTGTGTTCGTTAAAACGTGGAATTTATACACGAGAACTCTGAGTGTTCCGCGGAAAAAAAAGGATAAATATCGCGTTTTAAAGAGTAGGATTTTAGGCTTTAACTGCATAGAACGTGATACCCTCTTTCCGGCACCCAGCATATGCACCAAAAATAATCTTCGTGTGACTTTTGCAGAGTGTATCAAATGTTATTCCCATTTTCGCTGTTTGCATTGCATAGAGGTAATCTCCATCGCACGCTTAAAATGTGTGTAGTTTGTTCTTCTTTTTTAACATTTGGTTTTGTAAAAGACAAAGTATAGTGGTAGGCACGAAAGCTTGTAAGCTGTTTACATATGCTTGCTAACATTTTCACATAAATTTCACGTTTTAGTTTTTAGTTCTGTAAAAGAAAACTATTGAGATGGCTGTTTGTCGGTCCGTCCGCACTTTTTCCGTCCGCCCTCAGATCTTAAAAACTACTGAGACTAGAGGGCTGCAAATTGGTATGTTTATCATCCACCCTCCAATCATCAAACACACCAAATTGCAGCCCTCTAGCCGAAGTAGTTTTTTTTTTAATTTTATTTAAGGTTAAGATTAGCCATGTATCGTGCGTCTGCCACCGCCAAGTCCAATTCCGGAGACGTCGTCGACGTACCTTCACTTGACCGCATCTGGGGAGCAACTGAGCTCTGACCGGTCGCTGCTGAGAATTTCACACTGCAGCACATCGAGTTTCATACAGCATTATACGCTGTAAAGAAAACTCGACTGCGCCGAAGAAACTTCGTCGCATTTTTTTTACTTGTTTTTATTTTTTATTCTTACGATATCTGAATTCAGCGGAAGGCTTAATTACCATCGATGTCAAAACCTCGCAAAGTTCCCCTTTGCTCCGAGGTTAAGGCGCCAGGGAATTTAGTTTTAGTTTTTTTTTATCTGTTCGGTCTTGTTCATCCCAGCCTCGTTTACGCTGGAAGCCTTAATTTTCTTTTTTTTTTCTTTTAATGTTTATCCCTCGCCTCCGAAAGAAACCAAAGTTAATTTCCTATTGCTTTTCTTCCTCCTCTTATTCCACATCAAAGAGAATGAATGAAAGTAAATAGATAAGTAAAAAAAAACCGGTTATTTCACACTAGTAACTTATGCTTGCTAATTCTATGGTGGTATCTGCAGCATTAGATAAAAAAATATGGAAATTATGAGAGTATAATAAAGATATGTATTTATCACTATATATAAAATCAATATTTGTCTTTTTACCATCAGCAATTAGGAGCCACTAGTACGATTTAGTGGTTTCTGACAATATTAACGATGAGAACTGGATTGGAACACATTTAAAGAATGTTTAATGACAGTGATGAAGCCTGTTTACCTATTTCAACTCCCTGTAGAACAAAGTATATATATATATATATATATATATATATATATATATATATATATATATATATATACATATATACATATAGATTCATATATATATATATATATATATATATATATATATATATATATATATATATATGTATATATATGTATGTAATATATATATATATATATATATATATATATATATATATATATATATATATATATATATATATTATATATATTACTAAAGGACCTCATTCAAACTGGATGGTATCTAATGGAGTTTTTATTCAAAAAGTTACAAGCTTTCTTGGACAAACAGTCCACATTATCAAGTATCCATACAATGAGCAGACGCGTAGTCGGCTGTATTTATATCTGTGTGCTGGGTACTTTTAATCCTATAATCGCCTAGCTCTTCCTGTGTGACCTCCACCCCTCTTGACCTTGGTCTTTCTCTGATCCTTCCTCCTAGGTGACCGTTTTCCGTGCGTTCTCTTACGTTTTCTTCGTTTCCTTGCTACTGTGGAGTATACGATTTTTCTAGATATGCTGTCTTCAAAGCCGTTTCCGGTGTTCCCTGCCATCGTGTTGTTGGCGCAAGTTATGAAGGCGTTCTCTACAAAACATCTAGACTGGTTGTAGAACGCCTTCATAACTTGCGCCAACAACACGATGGCAGGAACACCGGAAACGGCTTTGAAGACAGCATATCTAGAAAAATCGTATACTCCACAGTAGCAAGGAAACGAAGAAAAAACGTAAGAGAACGCACGGAAAACGGTCACCTAGGAGGAAGGATCAGAGAAAGACCAAGGTCAAGAGGGGTGGAGGTCACACAGGAAGAGCTAGGCGATTATAGGATTAAAAAGTACCCAGCACACAGATATAAATACAGCCGGACTACGCGTCTGCTCATTGTACGGATACTTGATAATGTGGACTGTTTGTCCAAGAAAGCTTGTAACTTTATGAATAAAAACTCCATTAGATACCATCCAGTTTGAATGAGGTCTTTTTAGTAATTCTACTAATGCACAGAACAATTGTGTATGTGATAAAGTTAGAATATTTATATATATATATATATATATATATATATATATATATATATATATATATATATATATATATATATATATATATATATATATATATATATATTACTTGATGCTTAATACGTAATAAAACATCCTAATGTGAAGAAAAATTAAATAGGAATAATATATAAGTAAATCAATATATATATATATATATATATATATATATATATATATATATATATATATTATGTATATAATTCATACATATATGTATATATATCCATATATATAGGTATATATATATGTATATGTATATATAAATAGAGAATATATATATATATATATATATATATATATATATATAAATAGATAGATAGATAGATAGATAGATAGATAGATAGATAGATAGATAGACAGACATTTAAATGCACATATACCTATAAAACCCTGCATATGAAATACAAAAATTGAATATTCAGTAAAAACCCCGATATGAATCATAGAAAACTGAGCTGGTCATAACAATGTGACATATTTCAGGAAGGCTTTCGGCACAACAGACGCAAATGAGGTTGTAAAGATAGCAAGTATCGATAACAAGGACACGTCGTTTCCCTTCTCTTTTGCGGGAAATTGGGAGGTTTTTCGACAGGGTACGCTGGTGGGAATGAAGTCATTTAATAATAAGAATAATATTATTATTATTATTATTATTATTATTAGTATTAAGGGTAATAATACTAATATTAGTAATAAGATTACTGTTGCTATTATACTACTACTACTACTACTACTAATAATAATAATAATAATAATAATAATAATAATAATAATAATAATAATAATAATAAGTGCTATCGAAAGAAATTGCTACATCAGCTGCATTGATCTTGTATAGAGTCTCTACAAGATCAATGCAGCTGATGCACCATTTCTTTCAATAGCACTTGCTTGAAAGAGGACTCCTAGAAAATAATAATAATAATAATAATAATAATAATTATTATTATTATTATTATTATTATTATTATAACAATACTGTTATTACTATTAATAATAATGATAATAGTAATAATAAGCAATAAAATTATTCTTTTTATTATTATTATTATTGTTGCTTTTGTTAAATATATCTATTATTGCTATCTAATTATTAATGATAGTATTAATAATATAAAATATTTTCTTCTTCTTCTTCTTCTTCTTCTTCTTCTTCTTCTTCGTCTTCTTCTTTTTCTTATTATTATTATTATTATTATTATTATTATTATTATTATTATTATTATTATTATTATTATTATTATTATTATTATTATTATTATTATTTTCAGTGCATTTACCAACAACAAAAAATGGAAATACGAGTAAAAATAAGAATATGTTTGGCTTATTTTTATCATTCTCATTACCAGTGCACCCATGTCACCAGCGACCCTAATATACGAGTTGGATACGTACCGATCAATAATGGATATTCCAATGGTGACACTGACAAGAACATAGAAATTGCGCTCGATAAATGGCACAGCAAGACAGCCTCGCCGCGCTACACGACAACTTAGATTAATATCTTTTACAGGGTTCGCAAGGGTTCCGAATATTGGGACGATGAAATTCCCTAGCGGGTGAAGTCAGAAGAAATGTAGTTCGCACCGTCCAATATCAGATCGTAAATTTTGTCATCTATTCCAAGAATACGAAAGCAGCCTCCCCTCCCACTTATTCACGATCCCCTTAAAAAGAAACAAGTGTAGTATACCAGTTTCTTATTCATGTCCCAGTAAAACCCAGTGGCTATGCTGGTATAACCAAGGTCAAGAGAAACAAGGTCTACCCAACTGGGTGGAGTCGCCTCCCATCTGGGGTAACTACGTAGGCGATGACGTATCTTAGAGGTATCTGCTCATTACGGCAATTCACCCTCTGACGCAATAAGGAGGTAGACAAAGCTCCGCCTACATAGGGAATTTGGGGGGAGGTGAGCAGACCTCCTCTTTCTCTTGGCCTTGGGTATAACTATATTGAGTCTTTGAAAACGGATAAGTTCCACATCAGGGAATGTTCCATCAGAAGACGCCATGAAACGACCCACTGCACCATTCCATCTAGGAAAGACCTCATTTTTGTCGTAGAGATCACTGACAGCGCACTTGACAGCCATTCCCCGAAGGGGTGTAGCGCTGGCAGTGCACCTCACGTGATGCACTGTAGGCAATACTTACGGTTCTTTGCAACGTCCCTTCGGCCCCTAGCTGCAACGCCTTTTATTCCTTTTTACCGTAATTTCGTTCTAATTCGCTTTTTTCCCCTTTTAACTTCCACCCTCCCCTAACAACTGCTTCACTTTTTAAAATTTTGTAGCGCTGAAAGATCTCATAGGCCGCAGCGCTTGGCCTTCGGACAAAATTTTATATTCCAATTCCAGTTGACAGCGACCGATTGAAGAACTTGATGGCATTACGTATATTGAGCCCCAAACCACCCCTGAATACTCCGCAGGGGACATTCCTCTTTCCCACCACCATCAGGAGAACCAAACAACAGACACTGCCCAACAGCTACGTGAAGATTGATGCCACATAAGGAAGGCGCCCCTTCGATAACAGTGGGACTCACCCGGTACCATGGCGATCAGCAAGGCTGCTGAAACAAAATCTCAATCATTTCACTTACCATACGACCTCACAGAGTCCCGGAAACCAAAAGTTAATCCTTGGACCCCCTTTACCGGCAGACAGATTCGCACATATGCCACCATGTCCTAACCTTAATCCTTCGCGCTGTTCTTTTTTTCTACTTTTTTTTTTTGTAGCAAGAGCCCGTGCTGGCACAAAATAAGCTTAATCTTAAACAACAAAGCATAATGCTCTGAGGGGCAAGATTCTGTGCCGCTTCTAAGCTGGCTTATTCCAAAACAACAACAACCTTTTATATAATATTGTGATCATATCTTGTTGAGACAGGAGGAAACACAACTTACCCGGGTGAATATTTACCGTATAATTTACAAATACAATGTATATTTTCCTTAGTGGGAGAAAAGGATTATCCAGCTGTCCTAAAATGATTTATGCCCTGCAGAGAGGGAGTAAGATAATGATGGAATTTAAATAAGATACGGACTTGTCCCTGTTATTAGTATTATTATACTTACTACCATCATCTTACTGTATAAGATGTCATGAATTGGTACAAAGCCAAATCCAAGTATAAAAGATATGAGCAAGTCTTTCGAGACAGAAACAAGAAAAAAGTATTGTGAAAAAAAAGGAAATTGCAAAGTTTAAGTAGGACACCTAAAAAACAAAAAAAAACTGAATTACGTGAGAAATATGGAGAGTAAGAAGTAGTGGTAAGAAGAAGCCTGTCACTGTATATAAACATAGGTCAGTAAAGATAACCTCATCATATGCAGACTGAAAGGGATTCTGTGGGTTGGTGGAAGAGCAGAATAAGTGAATTATAGGGTTTTAATCTCCAGGAAGCAAAGGACTGCATACAGGATAGAAGCGAGTGGTCCATTGTATGAGAGGTTTCGATGCGATGTTGATCAACCATTTGTATAGGCTTACTAAGCCATTAACTGAGGAGCTTTCTGTACAAGAGAGTCATGCTTTATTCAGCAGTTGAAGTGGGGATGTCGCAGTGACTAGTGTCCTTTTTTCCTGAAGACTCGCCCCTTTTTGGGGAGATGGCTCAACCTAGTATACATATATATATATATATATATATATATATATATATATATATATATATATATATATATATATATATATATATATATTATATAATATAAATTATATATATATATATATATATAGTGTGTGTGTGTATATATATATACATACATACATACATACATACATATATATATATATATATATATATATATATATATATATATATATATATGTTATATAATGTGTGTGGGCATATGGTGTGGTGTAGGTATATTCAACTTTATTAAGAATTTTCCCAGTCGTAGTATGATCCCTCTTTACAAATAATAATTCATTATGGCAGCTACAAAATGACGCATGAATTAAGCTAAAGACGAAATTCGTGTGGAAAAAAAATTCCTGTTTACTCACTTCATTTTAAATCTCAAAAAAAAAGAATGTGTTCTGATATTTATATCACCTGAAGGCACATCTTCAAAGCCGACTCATCTGAAAAACAAGAAAATATTGGCAGCAGAATTTGTCAAAAAACTTACAAAGTAAGGAAGCCTTGTTCCCCCAGGAATAGCTTTTAACTCAGAGCCGAAGAAAAGATTCGCTGTAAAACGAAACACATATGGCTTAAAAGCTTTCAGATACTCGGAGGAACCTTCAGGGAGAAGAACCCCAAGAAGGAAAAAGAAAAACAAAAGGGAAAATTTTTACATGTAAAAAAAATAGGAAAGGAACATTCTAGTAACTAAACGAAGAGGAAATAAATATTGGTTTCATTTCATAAGGGAGGAGAATAGGAGGAGGAGGAGGAGGTGGAAGAAAAAGTAGTAGGAGGAGATACAGGAGATGGGAGGGTCTTCTTAGAATTTTTCTTTTTCTGTTACTTTTCCTTTTACCTTCCGTGCTCCGGAATCGCGGATGCCAAGAAAGGGTGTAAAAAGTTTAGAGTCTATTTGCCTTCGAAAAAGAAGTTGTTGGGAACTGGGAACCGGGGAGCAGAGATAACTAATCTCACCCGTACAACACCCCCCCCCTCCAACATCCCAGCATCTCCCCTCCCCCCTTCACCTCCCTGCAGCTACTTGTCCCAGAAGCATTCACTATTTCGTTAGAGTATTCATTATTATATAGTATTCATATAGTATCCCTATATTATTGAATTATTCTATCATATCCATATAGTATTCATTATTATATCGTATCCACAGTTTTAATGTTATATAGTATCCATATAGCATTCATAATTATATAGTATCCATATATTATTTATTATTTTTATATAGTACCCATATAGTATTCATTATTATATAGTGTCCATATAGCATTCATTATTATCTAGTATCCATATAGTATTCATTATTTCCATATAGTATTCATGCATTAATAAGTCTCCTTTAATGATAATTAAGGATAACTCGTTTCAGTGGAAGACCTCTGTATCTATGCTTGTTTTTACCAAGCATTTCTGCAAGAGGAATCATGTTCACTTTTATGTTATTGTCACTGTTTTCATAAGTTCTTTTACACAATGAGCGCTTTTCGTGAGAATTTGGTTTTAATTGCCATTCCTTGTTTGTAGTGATTATGTTTAAGCAGCATTAACATTAATTATCTTTTTTTTTTTTTTCGAATTCATGTATGAATACTAACTTACGTTTACATGTTTTTGTGAATGTCCTTGTCCATAATAATTGCATTTGCAAACTGCATCATCTTTAAGTGCGTGCATGTACTGGTATGTTGCAAATGCATTTCAAGCCACATGTATGTATAAGATTTATTATGTCGGTATGAGGATGCTAAGTGCATGTTTGCTTTATGAAACTAATAATAAAAAAAAGGGGTCTAAAGGAAAAATTTTGGACATAACTGAAAAATTGAGGAAACTATTTACAATGATTAAAGAAAGCATGTACGCCTCCGTACACGGACAGGTATATGTACAAGTATATGTAAGTATACACGTATGTATTTACGTACATATGTACCTGTAAAAAAAAGGGGGGGCGGCAAAAGAAAAATCCTGGAAATAAATGAAAAAATAAACTATTTTACAGTGATTAAAGAAAGCACTGTACGCTTTCATACACGGCCAGGTGTACGTGTAAGTGTGTGAAAGTATATACGCATGTATGTGCGTACACACGTGCCTGTAGGGAGAGGCTAGAAAGAGAAGGGGCAAAAGAGAAAACAGGAGCGATAAAACGTTACAGAAAACGTTACAGATCCTTTTAGGAGCGTTGGCTGTTTTCCTTCAAAGGCTCGATATTTTTCCCGTGGCTTTGCGCTCCTGCGCCCGCCCGGTGAGGGGTTACGCCGGAGGGCGTCCGTTCCCAAGATACTTCGAGAGCAAACTTGGGTTTATGGCGCGAAATAGAGAGAAAGGAAAAAAAAAGATGAGAGAGAGAGAGACAGAGGGCAGGTGGGATGGAATGGCAAGGAGGAAGGAAGATTTACAGGTGTATCCCGTTTCCCAAACATGAAATTTAATCTCCTTTCTTTTAATGAAATAGTAATAATGAAATAGAGAGAGTTATGAGAGAGAGAGAGAGAGAGAGAGAGAGAGAGAGAGATTAGGTGGGGTGGGATGGAATGGAAAAAGGAAAGGAAGATTTACAGGTGTATCCCGTTCCCCACATACGAAATATAATCTCTCTCGGAGGTAATAATGAAATAGTGAAGGTTATGATAAGAGAGAGAGAGAGAGGGAGAGACCCATTTCTTTTCACAAATAAAAGATGATCATGAGAAAGAGATAGAGAGGGCAGTGGAGGGAAGAAGTGCAGTTAGTAACTGTGATTACATTTTTCAAATAATGCTCTGTTAACAGGTATCACCTTATGGCTTAAGAGAAAAATAACCAGGAACATGAGAAGCAGGCCATTGCAATGAGAGAGAGAGAGAGAGAGAGAGAGAGAGAGAGAGAGAGAGAGAGAGAGAGAGAGAGAGAAGAGAAAGGGGACGGGGATGGGGGAAGAGAGAGCATTATATTATGTCGCAAATAAAATGATGAGAGAGAGAGAGAGACTGGGGAGGGAAAACGTAAAATTTATGAGTGTATCACATGTCTCAGTTAATGCAATGTGAACCGAGACGACCAAAAGGTATAAGAGAAAAATGAACAAGAGCTTATGAAGAAGGGCATGAAAATTTCAAAATAATTCATTAGAAACGACACGAATAGAAAACAAAATATTTGTATGCTTTTTCTAGTCGGCTAAATGAGCATTACAAAGCCTGCAAACATTTCATAAAAGCATTTTCACGTGAGGGATAGCATTACCGTTTTTAAAATGTACAAATGTATCCCGTATTTGAATATCATTCAATTTTGGGAACTTTGTTTACTGAGTTACATCTCATTGAAGTGACATTAACCATTTATTGATTAACAAAAGGAAAATATTTGTCATTCTCTCGTTTTCAACAGAATACAGCCAGAACTTTTTTGTCCCTTTTATATGCATATTACACCTCAATTTGTGTACACATTTCCAAACCGAATTGTGCATGATCAATTTTCATAGACTGTCAATTCCCAAAACAGTCCATTTGCTTTGAGGCGGAATTGAATTTTGTGCGCAGAACTGAAATGTTATTGGTAGTTAATTAAAAGCGAACGGATCTCCTGACACATATTGTTATTTCGGAGTCTGTACTTGACATAAAGCTGCTCCCCACTCCCCCCCTCCCTCTCCCTCCCCTCCTCCCCCCGCGTGGAATGCAGCCATGCGTTGAAAAAGAAAGCCGAAGATGACAGTCACAAAAAGAATATTCGAAGTCAGATGCTTGGAAATCCAGCCGCGAAATGGATGTGTGACAGAAGGCTTCTGGCTTACACTGCTTCTCTCTGTATTCTTCGAGGCGAGGATTGAATGCACTTTTAAAAGATTGTAAAAGTGAGAGAGAGAGAGAGAGAGAGAGAGAGAGAGAGAGAGAGAGAGAGAGAGAGAGAGAGAGAGAGAGAGAGATGATTTAGTTCCATCACGTAGTGGGTTCCAGTCAGAAGAATAGAAAAAAAAGGCAAATTGTAAATAACGGTTTGTAGTTTTCTCTTCGTTTTGACATTAAGTATCCGCAACCAAAATCATTGCATCTGATGATAATGAGTGACAATTCATGCCATTCATCAAATTATTAAAGCTAATGATAATTACTGAAAGTGCATGCAACTCATCAACTCCCAAAGAGTTTATATCTCATGTTCAACGGCTAATCAGAGAGAAGACAAAAGCTTCAATGATACTGCTTCCGGGGAATTCGCCATCAGCCTTAGAAGAAGAAAAAGACAGTCCATAGGCGCTTTTTTAGGAGGAGGGGATTATGAGAAAAGACCACGATGGGGCGAGAAAATGTATATCCTTCTTCCAGCTTTCATGCCAGGGACTTATTGCTCTTTAGAGAGCTCGTAAAACAAGGAGGAAGGGAGAGACTAGTAAAAGTCGAGCGAGCAAGAGGAATATATTACGGTGACAATGCTGATGAAAAGTGTAATAAAGAGAGATGGATTCATTTAAAAAACTGAAGTGTATAAAAGTAATCCTTATCGAAAAAAAAAGCCTCGGGTAAAGTTGAAAAGACAGAAATCCAGTAAAAAAAAAAATAGTGCTAAGGAAGAAGCAGGAAAATCATATAAAACAAGAGATGGATATTTAAATTGAAAAGAGTTATATGACGCAAAATAAAGAGAATTTAATATTAAGACGATGTGGGCAGCAAAAAAAAAAAAAAAAAAAAGATAGTCAAGGAGAAACGCCATGCAACAACGAAACCCGGACAAAGAAAAAAGCAGAGTTACGAAACGCACAGGAAAAAATAAGAAAATTAAAGATAAACATTACAAATTCAAAAATATAGGTTTTTTTATAGTCAAGAAACCAAACAACTGTTGAAGAACAGAAAACACTGACTCTCTTTACTGTACACGAGTCGAGAGAACCACACTAAAGGATCGGTGAGCGTTTTCAGACAATTCCACAGACTTGAGATCCAGACGATTTCGTGACGAGAGGAAAAAACTCGTTTTATAATCACTATTTCGATTTAATCTTGGAATTTTCCGTCATATGCACTGACAATTAGAAATGTTGCTGGATTATTTCTGAAGTGTAAATTAAAACCTTATATTCAGTGGCTTTTAAAACGTCTTTATGGCGTTTTTACTTTTGCCATAAATTAGTATATTAATTAAATAATATTTCTATTAAAACTATGGGAGAGTCACAGTTGATATTACATACTTAGGAAAAAAAGTTCCATTAGCTATCAATTTAACTTTTAACCGAAAGAATCAAATGCTTAGCAGTGAAAGGCATTGTCTAAATAATGCAACCATGCAATCAATAATGAAACGCCTGTAGTGCTATACAGCATCACCATTATCTCATAACTTATATTCGCTGAAAAATAGAAGTTACCCTCAGCATTTTGATATGTTTCAGTTGCCTGGACAAGAACCTCCTCAGCATCAAAAAGAACACGTTGATTAAAAACGAGTTTTATTATTTCATTACCCCTTTCCTCCCCACATCCCTCAAACCTCCTGACCTTCCCTGTCCCACAAGTACCTAATTAAAGTCTGTTTATTGGAGGGGTGGGTAGAGCTCTCGGCTAGCACGCTGTTGGCCCAGCGTTCGACTCTCCGACCGGCCAGTGAAGAATTAGAGGAATTTATTTCTGGTGATAGAAATTCATTTCTCGTCATAATGTGATTTGGATCCCACAATAAGCTGTAGGTCCCGTTGCTAGGTAACCAGTTGGTTCTGAGCCACGTAAAATAAATCTAATCCTTCGGGCCAGCCCTAGGAGAGCTGTTAATCAGCTCAGTGGTCTGGTTAAACTAAGATATACTTAACTTAAAGTCTGTTTAAACAAAGTATGCACAGTAAATCCAACAAAATATACCAGGATACGGGACAGCGTATAGTAACCTCATCTACCAGGACCTCCTACCTATCTATCCTTCGCTGTTCGCCCTCCACCCGAAATTGCTCTGTCTCCGTCAGATTCTATTAGTTGCGATCTCGAGGGCATATCTGATTTGAGAGGCTGTAACTCAGTTAGGATTCAGGCCTCCGAGGCCTATTTTCTGCTTATTTACCTTTCCACTCTCCCTCACAATTCTGCTCTGTTGATGGTAATGAAATTAATCCGCTCGAGTCCACGAGTTTTTTGGGTTTGTTCGAATCGCTGGGGATTCTTTGTCGAAGTTGTTCTCGAACAAACGTTTAAACTCACAAGTCAGTTGTAAATGTACGCGCCATATGTATGCACACATACAAAAACACACGCACACACACACGTGTGTATACATACATATATGTATATACTGTATATATATA